>NC_050450.1:20780520-20879698 GCF_903995425.1 Onychomys torridus | reverse complement strand
CAGGAAGAGAGAATGAGCATTTGCCGTACCTACTAACTCTTGCATCCACATCCTCTTCCTCTTCCAAGTTCAATTCTTATCACCCTGTATCTCAGAAAGATAAACTGAGGCACTGAGGTTAATGAGCCCCTGAGTCATGTCACATGGGCGGAAGGACCCAGTGAGGAACCAGATGGCAGACCGAGTGGCAGACCCCTGTGGTCCCTCTTACCCCACAGCCTTCCTTTGGCTTTGCATGTAGCTGAGTCACCCAGGACCCTGCATCCTTGGCTGATCTAGACCCTGCTTCCTCCTAGCTCCTCCTCCATCCTCACCAGCCTCAGGCAGTGGTAGGGGCGCTGTGACTTTGGGGGGACTGTTTTGGACGCTGCTCCCTCTGAGCCAAGCAGCCACTTTCTCCTCTGCTGTGTGGCCTTGGGTTCATGGAGGGCTGAATGGGGCATCTGCAGAAGTGGGCTGGTCCCCGCTCTGTGGGTGTGGGTGACTGCTCCCTTTGGCCCCCACAGTGGTCGGGCTTGACATCCAAGATGAGATGGGCAGGCATGAAGTGGGCCACATCGACAACTCCATGAAGATCCCACTGGACAACGGAGCAGGCTGCCGCTTCGAGGGCCAGTTCAGCATCAACAAGGTATGGAGACACTGCCTGGGACCTGTTCCTACCCGCTACCCACTTGACCCCAACAGAACCCCTAGCAAGCTGAGAATCAGCACATGACTGCCCGATCATTCTCTCTGAGACTGGGTACGCTTTGGACTCCCTGGGATTTCAAGCCCCTGATGGTGGGTTCAGAAAGGGATGCACCTTGCTGGAGTGGGGGACATCAAGAGAGGTGAGAAGACCTGCCTTCAAGCCCCAGGCCCTCCAGGTTACAGTGGCAATGCTAACACATTGGCATCACATTGGCCACAGTGGCACCGCCCATGTCACAGATCTCACGTTGGGTAAATGAGTGGACACCCACCATCCGTTCCAGATTTGTAATGTGCACCTTATATAACAGAGGCAGTGAACAGTTGAGTGAGGTTCCCTGGCAGGTGGCGATCCACAGTCAGGACATGTCCATCACTGCCTGACATCTGCTGGTCAGCCTAGTGGATAGTCCCCTCGGTGGGCTGCCTGGGGATGGGAGGAGGCCAAGAGCCAAGTGGAAGAGGACAGACAACAGGACGGAGCTGTGAATTAGGGGTGGCAGGTGAAGCACCCGCAGACCCACAGACCCTGCTAAGGTCCTGCTCCCACAGCTGTTTTGCAGCAGAAGAAGCCTGCGAGGGAGCGCTCCCGTGGGAGGGGCTGGGAATCAGCCCTTCAATTGGGATATGTTTGATTTCCAGCAGGGAATCTCCTTATCTCCAGGGAAACGCGAAGTTGGAATTCGGAGGCGTGTTTCTGGAGTTTTGGGCAACAGGACTTCCTGTAGGAGTCAGCAGTGAACAGTGATGTGGGAAGTCATGGGTTTAGGTGGGGACGCTCCGAGTGAGCACCCCCAGCAGCATCTATAAGGGGGAGGGGGAGTATTATTATCTACCTCATATGACCAAATCAGACATGTTGGTGACTGGACAGGCATGGGCACCCTTTTCTGCCCTGCCTTGTAACCCATCAGTAGACTATGGCCCTGCCCTTGTCGGCCTATGCTTGACATCATTTGGTGTGTGTTTGCACACTGCACATGAACAGCAGACATGTGAGAAACTGGGCTTCTCTGAGCCAGAGAAGGAGAGCATGGTGGCCAGGGCACCTGTGAAAGGGCTGTCCAGCCCTTGTACTGTACATGACCGCTGTCCACTGGATTCTTACCTGTCCCTTAGCTGGAGCATGGGAGTCAAGTAGCATTTGAGGGACCACAGTGTCTGAACACAGGCACTCTGGCCACTGGGCCCTGAGCCCTGCCTGTGACTACTGCTTTTAACATCTATATTATGCATACTATGACCAGAGTGGCCATGTTCTTCAGACCACTGTCCACTCAACCCTTTGGAGAATACAGACTCCTGATCCTGCCCACTCTCCCTTTCTGGTGTCTTGTGCCTCTGGAGCTGTCCTGAAAACAGACCGTATAAGCCGGGCAGTGGTGACACACACTTTTAATCCCAACACTCAGGAGGCAGAGGCAGGTGGATCTCTGAGTTCGAGGCCAGCCTGGTCTGCAGAATGAGTTCCAGGACAACCAGGGCTATGCAGAGAAACCCTGTCTCAAAACCCCCCTTCCAAAAAATAAAATAAGATAAAATGAAGCCAGTGTGGACAAGGAGAGCAGCTGTCCCTCCCTGATCTCCATCACTAGACACAGACTTGTCCCATTTGTAGACCCTTAATAGACATGGTCCCTTTTTCCAGCCATCAGCACGTCGACCAACAGCCAGATGCCAGAGTTCACCTGCAGGTGCCCCAGCAGCCCCCGCAGCTCAGACTGAGCCTGCCTGGTAGCCCTGCTAATCATGGCTGTCTCTGGGAGGAAGGCAGAGGGAAGGGGGACCGACTCCAGCTATATATTTTTAAAATCCATCCAAGACACTGACGTAGGTGCCTAAGTCACAGGTTCCAAAAGCGTCCTCTTCTGATTCTTCGGCTCAGTGTGTGCTTGTGTGACTCAGACCCCTGTGATGGATTTGGTGTGGAGTGGAGCGGGTTACTGAGTCACAGCCTCGAAGGGCTGGCAGCGGGTGGCAGATACCCAGGAGCCAATTTTCTCCATTCTCTTAACCCTGGGGACAGAGACCCCAAACCCAAGGCTGTCTGTGCCTGTGGCCTGGCCCACTGCCCAGAAAGCCTGCCAGGACCCTGTCAACCTGAGGAGCTCTGATGGTATCATGTAAAGGGCTTTTATTTCCCCCAGGTGCTAGAATGGATCCCAAGGCCTTGTGTATATGAGGCGAGGTGCTCTTCCTGACAGAGGCGCCTAGCTGCATCTCTGCTAAGCTGCCCCCTAGTCCTGTGCGGGTTTTGTAATGGAAATAAACTCAGGTATTACTTACGCTGTGAAAGGAAGCGTGAAATTGTTCTCAAAGGCAGTGGCTTTTCCCCACACCCTGCTGCCTGCTCTGCCAGGGCCCCTTCTTTGTGAGCACTGAAGCGTGTTCATCTCCCATACCTGAGCACTTCTCTCATTCTCAAAACCTCTGTGGTCATCGCCCCCACTTTCTGATGGGGAAACTGAGGCACAGGCCGACAACCAGGCATGAGCCCAAGTGTGGAGAACCACTTGTGATGGGTCTCTGAGGCAGGCTATGCTCGTGCTCTGCTGGTTCTAGAGACCTTCCTGAGCCGCCGCCCCGGCCCCCTGGGCTGCCCACTTCAGTTGGCATAGGACAGCCCCTGGGCTTTCAGTGTGGCAGCTGGGATTTTAGCTAACTGGGCTCACCACTCTGCTTTTGCTGCCCGCAGCTGTCCTTTCCCTGACCCCTTTCCGTTCAAGGATTCCCTGTCTCCGGCCTGCCTTCTGCTTGCTCCTGCTGACTCTGCTCTGAGACCTTACCCCGTCTTCCTGAGAAACTCCAGCTTTCGGGCCTCTGCACAAGGGAATCCTTCCCCCTGGGAAGCCCTCCCTGAACGTATCCCCAAAACAGAGCTGAGAGCCCTCCGCAGCCTGAGCTTGGGACTAGAGGGAGGTGGGGAAAGCTCCATGGACAGGCAGTCCAGGAAGGAGTGAGAGGCACAAAGGCCCCACCCAAGTGGGGCTGTGCACGGCACTGTTCCCAATGCTGCAGAGAGGCTAGGGGTTGAGGAGTGAGCAGAACTGAGATGGTGTAGGTGAGGCCCGGTGACCAGTGGCCAGAATATATTGCAGGAGCATGTGGACTCAGCTGCGTCACTCAGTTTTGCCATTGCCGTAGTGAAATACTGAGGCAGTAATGGATAGAGGAAAGCTATTTATTTAGCCCTTGGGGCTGAAAAATTCAGAACCAGGTGCCCATCAGTTGGCCTCTGATGAGGTCCTCTCAGTGGGTGATATCACAGTGGTGGACACGTGACAGAGGATCCCAAAGGACAGGAAGCAGAGAGAGGCCAGGCCAGCCTTGCTCTTTCAAAAAACCAACCTAGGTCTCACAAGAACCACATCAATCCATTCTGAGAGCAGTGTCCCTTAGCAGCTTAAGGGGCACCACCCCCAACTAGACCCCACATCATACCAGCCCTGCCTCTGCTCATGGCCACCGTGAGGCCATACCCCCGGCACGTGAACTCTTGTGTAACAAACCACCTTCAGAAAGCAGGCTGACCATCAGAAGCCTTGGAGGGTTTAGGGCTGAGGTGTGGCAAGATCAAAGGTCAGGGTTTAACACGCTTTCTCTCACAGCCCTGGGGAAGGGTCTGTGTGGGGAGAGGCAAGGTGGAGCAGACACTGGGAACCGGGGCAGAAGCTACTCTGAGATTCTCTGCAGGGGTTGTGGGGAGGGAAGACAATGGCCGCAAGGCCACTGTAGTCGGTCTCTTGGGATTCCCTGTCTGTGGTTATGAGGCTGACTTGAGCAGGTGTGAGCTTGGTTTAGAGTTGAGGGAAGTCATTTGCTGGTTCTGAGTATACACCCACACACTGTGGAGCTAGCGGCCTTGACACTGCAGAGATGAGTGGGGGCCGTGTCATTTTGAGTCCTGACTCTGTCAGGTGCCCTCCTGGATACCTCACATGCACTCTTACCCTGGGTTGTCCCTGGTCCCTCTTCCGGGAGCTTCTGTGAGTGTACCAGTCATTCTCAAAGTCATGCAGTTGGAAATGCGGAGCCAGAGCCCCAGTCCTAATGTATGTCTGACGCCTGTGCCCCAGTCCATGGGTAGATCATACAGCCTTTGCAGTTAGCCCTCTTGGACAACCGCCCAGATACAGGAAACCTGCCTTTCTCCCTCTAGGTCCCCGGCAACTTCCACGTGTCCACGCACAGTGCCACAGCCCAGCCACAGAACCCGGACATGACACATATCATCCACAAGCTCTCCTTTGGGGATACACTACAGGTGAGTCGGGGGAGAAGGGGGAAGACAAGAGTGAGCTGTTGGGGCTCCTCCTTAAGGGTCACCCACATGAGGCTCTGTTTCTCTCGACTCCTCTTTGTCACGTCTTCTGAGGATGTGGCTATGGTGTCACCAACCACACGGCAGACTCAGATGCTCAAGCCGGGAACTGGGGCTGGGAGGGAGGTGGACTCCAGAGTTTGGCTCACTCCCCTCAGAGCTGTCTTGGTCTATTTTCTGTTGCTCTCACGGGGCAGCACAGACTGGGGAGCATTTAATGAACAGCTCTGGAGTCTCAGAAATCAAGAGCATACTACCAACATGGTACTATGGAGAGGGCCTCCCTCTTGCTGTGCCCAAACATGGCCAGGCCCATGATGGTCAATGACCCAGGCAAGGGATCATCACACACATCACCCTCTCTCCGAAGGCCCATTCTATGCCATACCCAACCCTTTGTTTTTATATTAACACACTCTCACGCTGACTTTCAGAAAAATTAATCAGCCTATATCTGTGACCCCAGAATGACACATACAGACATGAAGTGCCAAAGGCCTGAGTCACCCAGGAGGGCTCCTCTCAGTTGGCTGAAAGCCCAGAGGAATCTGTCTGAATGAAGGGAACTGGGTTTGTGTGGGGAGAGCCTGTGCTAGGTTGGTGAAGGGGTGCTGGTGAGTGAGGCCACTGCCACACTAACATAGGAGGGGGTGCTGGTGAGTGAGGCCACTGCCACACTAACATAGGAGGGGGTGTGATGAGTGAGGCCACTGCCACACTAACATAGGAGGGGTGTGATGAGTGAGGCCACTGCCACACTAACATAGGAGAGGGTGCTGGTGAGTGAGGCCACTGCCACACTAACATAGGAGGGGGTGCTGGTGAGTGAGGCCACTGCCACACTAACATAGGAGGGGGTGCTGGTGAGTGAGGCCACTGCCACACTAACATAGGAGGGGATGCTGGTGAGTGAGGCCACTGCCACACTGAACATACATCTTTTTGAGGAAGAAGGGTCCATGAGGCAAGACTGTAGGCAAGAGGTGAGGGAAGGGATATGCTCTGGGCAAGGAGAAGAGGGATCCAGGCTACGGCAGGGGAGAAGGGAGAAGGCGAGAGGGCGGATTGGCACTGCATGCAGGCACAAAACCAAAGGATTACAGCTATCCTCTGCTCCACAGGAATTGGAGTTTTTCTTAGCTTAGAGCCAATCCATGTCCATCTGTTCACATTTGTCAACCACCTACTGTGTGCCAAGTCTTGCCCATGTTGGTCAGGCTGAGGGTGGTCCCTGCTGGTGTGAATCTTCCAACACCACAACACCTCCATCCTTGGGGATCAGGAACCAAGTTGTTCACACTTGGGGTCCCAAGGCAGCAGATGGGCACACTGCTGCCCTACACTGCCTTGGTCACATGCTGAGAGTGTACTTCTGTTGACTGTGAAGTCAGCCTGAGGGTCATGTCCCCCACCTGCTGCTCCTAAAGCGTTTTCTACAGGGGCCTATCCCACCTACACCCTGCTCTCCCCCTTCCCTCTTCCCTGGGGTCCCGTGGGTCTCTGTCTGACCCAGTCTCCAGGCTT
This sequence comes from Onychomys torridus, assembly GCF_903995425.1. Taxonomy (NCBI): domain Eukaryota; kingdom Metazoa; phylum Chordata; class Mammalia; order Rodentia; family Cricetidae; genus Onychomys; species Onychomys torridus. The sequence continues at coordinate 20,873,160 of NC_050450.1, read as the reverse complement.
AGACCTCTGCAGGCTCTGCTTGCTTGGCCCCCTCTGGGCCTTCCTCCAGATCAGTGTCAATGATCCTTCCTCCCCAAAACCCTCGCTAAATGGACCCGGTGGCAGGCTCCATGTACAGGGCACACTTGTTCTGCAGCCGCCCTGGTTTCATCCTCGAAGGAGATGGGAAATGTGGTTCTTAGCCTGCTTCTCCAGCAGCCCCTGCCCGGGGACAGTCTGACCACTGCCATGTGGAGGTGACTCTTCATAACTTTGTATGTTACCTACAGCTGACACAGTGGGAGGCCACAGCTCTGCAGCCCTAAGCTGGCTCTTCTCAAGACCTCTCACGGGCCTGGAAGGGTCATGGAGGGAATGTGACAAGAATGATCCTTTGAGTTTTCTCTGTAGATTCTTAGGGACACAGACTGAGTTCGCTTTGGCTCAGTCACCGACTCAGATGTTTGATAAGTCGGGGTACTGCTCCAAGCCTTGCTTTGCTAGTCTAGAGTGGGCTAAGAGGTCTCTTTTTAAGGGGAGATAAATGAGATGACACACGGTGGCCAGGACAGAGTAGGTGCTTAAAATGGCCAGCATGCTGCTGCCTACTATGTATCTGACCTTCACTGTCCCCCAGGCCTTTGTATGAACCAGTCCCTGCTGGATTGCCCTTCGTGGCCTGATGGTCCCTGCCAGTCCCCACTGACAAGGCTAGGCTTGGGGGTGGCAGCCTCCTAGGTACCTTCTCACTGTGCTTCTCTGCAGGTCCAGAATGTGCATGGAGCTTTCAATGCTCTCGGAGGAGCAGACAGACTCACCTCCAACCGTGAGTATCCCAGCATAGAGCAACCCTCTCCCCAGCTGTCCCTTACAGTGGGTGGCACGGCAGCCAGAGAGGCAGGAGGTAGTCAGGTGCTTGCTGCAAGCCGAGGTGTATCCTCCAACCATTCCTTTCCCACAGCTGCCCCGGGAGGCATGCAGACTCATTCCTGTCTTACCGAAAAGGGAAGAGAGTAGCCTGTCCCTAGAGAAGGTAGATTGCAGCCCTGGAATATCTCCAGACTCTGACACCAGCTACTGTCACTGTTGTTAATCACAGCTTTGCCATCCTCCTGAGCGGAGGTAGCCACCTGGATCCCATAGAGTTGAGGCAGAACCAGAATCCACTCCGTGGAAACCAGCTCCATAGGGGGCCAGGGAGGAAACAAGCTGGGCCCTCCCCTCCCCCATCTCCTGCCCAAACCATTCCTGTCAACCATTGGCTTCTTCCAGAGTTTTAGAGAGTGCTGTATCTCTCTACTCAGGGCCAAAGAGTGCACACACATATACACACATATGTATCCATTTTTATACATGCCCATGTGTGCATGTGTGTGCATGCACACACACACTAAGCTAAGAAAAATAATATCCACTGGGTTGCTTTGAAGAACCACATTAGTGTTACCCCTAGTGTGTGGTAGGGACCTGCATCTTGGAATGTGGCAGCTGCTGGCCGTGATACCTCCTGAATGGCAGTCAGACACCTACTACGTATTGCTCAGGCCCAGTACTGAGTTCTGGAAACAAGGAGGTGAAGCAAACAGTCTCTACAGGCTTCCATTCGGTGTTGTTGACTCAGAAAGATGTTCATGATACCTAGTCCTGAGGAGAAGCCCCAGTGTAATTCCATGAGGACATCTGACATGTTATACTTCAGTGGGAATGCGAACTGGTTTTCTGTGCACAGTAAACATAAGGGTGACTTTCATTTGTGTGTTGTGTGTGTGTGTGTGTGTGTGTGTGTGTGTGTGTGAGAGAGAGAGAGAGAGAGAGAGAGAGAGAGAGACAGAGACAGACAGACACTACCTTTGTACAAATAACAACAACAAAAAAAATTCCAGTTGTGACTTGCTAAGGTATACATTACTTCACGTTTTATTATCCCTGGGTAATGGAGTGTGAGATATATACATGGGAGTCTCCAGGGGTGAGAACTAGAGTCTGCCTTTGATGCTCAGAACTCTAAGAGCCATTGCAGGCATGAACAAAAGGTATGGGGTCCCCTGGGCTTAGCTTAAAGGCTAGAGGGCTTTCCCCAAGCTTCCTGGGGTGTCAGCTCGATTTCAGAAGCCTGGGGAGGCGTCAGGGTCAGCAAGAGTCAGGGAGTGAAATTGTCAGGGCTGGAAGGTTCTCTCTATGCCCACCACTCTTACACAAGAGTCTGAAGACAGTTCTGACTTGTAGAGACCAGGATTAGGACCCAGGAGACTCAATTTCTATGTTATTTACGCTCCATGGTTCCCAGACTAAGGTTCTAGAAGGAATGAGAGGGATGGATGTTGGACCTCTATTGGCGTCCTAAAGGCCCACAGGGTTCAGAAGTCCTTGCCCTAGGAGGCTGTGGCAGCTCTGGTTCCCGTTACCTCATGCTTATCAGTAGCTGATTGATCCGTTTTCCATTCACGCCTCTGTCCAGTCATCCTTCTGTCCATTCACTCATTCAGCAAGATTTGCCGCTGTCCACACAGTACCAGGCTCTGTGCAGGGCATGGGGGCAGGAATGTAAGGCTTAGTCCTTGTCCTCAGCGTCTTCCCCCATCCAGGCTGGAGGAGAGGAGAGAGCTGGGTAAAAGGACTATGTAGAAATACTGCAGGGCTGAACAATCAGATGTTTATTGAAAAAGAAGAGAGGAATTGACCAGGTTCTCGGTCTTTTGTGTTTGCAGTGCCAAGGCCAAGTGTATGCTAGGCAGGCGTTTGACCACTGAATCCTGGGGATTAGTCAGTTCTTACCTAGTTCTTTCTGGGGGATTCTTTTTGTTTTTCTTTCTGAAACCCAGAACCCCGTTTATTTTAAAAGGAAATGCATGCAGACAATGCCCACAATGAAATGGGGGTCTTTCTCGATCCCACCTTTCCCCTGGGAAAGTTTTGTGGGGAGTGGGGGTGGTGAGGAGTACTCTCCTGCCAGCCTCTCCCTAGTCTAGGTAAAGGGGACACTGAAGCTGCTCCATTTCCTGGAGCTCTTTCTAGATAATTCTGTGTGTTCACACATTGAAGAGAACGTGTCCCCTGGCCCCTAATTCACAGAAGCATCCTGATCCGTGGCTTGGCTCTTGGAGATAATGCCTTCTCAGCAACCCTCTTTAATGGTTGCCCCGTTTGTGAGTGTGTGACCCTGAATATGATATGTTATGTAATGCAGATGCAAAGATCCCCGCAAATGGAATTAATTGCTCAGGCCCTGGCATTCCAGAGAAAAGAAGAGGGCAAAGAAAGCACTCTGGGATGCCAGGAGGACTTGAGCTTGGGGTGACATGTGGTGGCCACCCCCTGTTTCATCTTGTTTTGTGCTCCCTGCAGCCCTGGCCTCCCATGACTACATCTTGAAGATTGTGCCCACAGTGTACGAGGACAAGAATGGCAAGCAGCGTTACTCCTACCAGTACACGGTGGCCAACAAGGTGAGTGGGCTGGAAATGGGCTGAGCATCGCAGCTGCGCCCTCTGCTGGCTGAGAGAAGAGGCAATGCCCCTGTGCGTTCTGCTGGAAGGAATTTCATGAGGTTGGGGAGTGGGTAGTGCTACCAGGCTCATTGTCTAGTCTAGGTAAAGATGAAATACTCAGTCCTTGTCATCGTGGTGGCCCCAAGGTCTAGGGGAGAAACTAACAAGGAGATAAGATGTGATCTGTTTGAAATAGCAGGCAGAGGACTGTCGCTAAATGTTCCAGGTCTGGCATCTTCTGGTCCTGATTTTTTCAGGCTCCTGTGGATCAGCACATGGTAGATGCCCGAGGAATCATATCAGGGTGGCTGTGGAGGTCCCAGGACCCCAACACTCCAAGAGACAGACAGACAGACAGAGAGACACCAGAGCCGAAGAAATGAGATGACCCTGTAGTTAGTGGCCTGGGCCCCTCCGGAAACTGCATTGCCAGTGGACACTAGTGCTCGGAGTAGGAGGAATCCCGGCCAGCCCCGTGGGTGGGTTTGCCTGTTTACCACCAGGGCTCTCCAGTTTCTGCCATTGCAGGGCGACCCAAACCTAAGTAAATGATGGACTGTTTAGCTCGACTATAATCATGATTGGGTGGTCATGTATTGAGTTCTTAGGAACTAGACACACCCAGCTGCCTGCCTCCATCACCATTTTTCTTTTCTCTCTCTCTCTCTCTCTCTCTCTCTCTCTCTCTCTCTCTCCTCCTCCTCCTCCTCCTCCTCCTCCTCCTTCTTCTTTTTTTTCTCTCCCAAGACAGGGTTTCTCTGTGTAGCTTTGGTACCTGTCCTGAATCTCACTCTATAGACCAGGCTGGCCTCGAACTCACAGAGATCTGCCTACCTCTGCCTCCCAAGTGCTGAGATTAAAAGTGTGCGCCACTACCTGGCTTCCATCATCAATTCAGTCACCATGACTGCCCTGATATGGGAGCTGTTGTCCCCATTTTACAGATTTGGTCACCAAGTCACAGAGCTGTCTAGCTGCCATGTAGGGATTAGGACCAGGTTCCTTTGGGGCTCTAGAGCCCCCTGATTGCTCACCCACTCCATCTGTCCAGTCTGTCCATCTATCAAGGGGCTGTCCAGGCTTACCCACTTGGGAAGCCTCTCAGTGACGGGTCCCTCTGTTCTGGTTTGCTCTGATCCATGACTCTCTGGGGAGGCTTATTTCTTTGATTGACTATGTCAGAGATGGAGTCTAGCCTACTCACTTCTCTGGTGATGTAACAAAATCCAAAGACTGGGTAACATATAAAGAATACATGTTGATTTATCTGGTGGAGCTGGTGAAGAGAAGTAAAAAAGACTGTCCCCAGCCTGTGCTGAGCCTTTTTGCTGTATCATCGCACAGTGGTGGGCAGGGCATGGAGAGACACTAGCAGCCTAGCAGCTTACGGGCGAGCATCTTCCTCTTCTCTCAGAAGCACCAATGCTGCCGCTGGCACCCCACCCTCCTGGCCTCATCTAACTTAATCACCACCCAAAGGTCTCTCCTCCAGTTACCACCAATGTATACTTATGTATACACGTGTACACTGTACTTACCCATTGACCTACAGAAGAAGGGACGATGTAAGCTAAGACAGAGAAGCTTGCCCGGCATGCACAAGGCTCTGTTCAACCAGCAGGCACTACAACAAGCAAATGGAAATGACTTTGAGGGGGTGGGACATGTTTAAACCACTGCAACCCCCCAGTGCTGGCACATCTGAGCAGGAAGCATGGGGGGCTCTGGACCGCACTACCGCATCCCAGCTCAGTCATCATTGCCTGTTTACTTGTTTATAATATGTCCATGGTAGTTACTCCGCAAGGTTGTTGTCAAATGAAGCAATGTTTTCAGAAGAGCGCTCAGCCTACAAGGAAGGCTTGGGTAATTGGTGCCTACTGCTGCTATTTTTCATTCTGTTTCTCATCCCTCAGCTCTGGGCCACAACCCAGACAGTCACCCTGCTCTCTCAGCTCTCCCCTGGGAAAGTGGAGTTTTCTCTGCCCCCGGGCTCCTGCTCTCAAGGCTTTGGCAAGGGTCCGGTGGCTGGAACGGCTCACTCAGCATTCTCTGTGGCTCTGGCCCCGGCCTGTCCTATGAGTGGAAGTGGCTGTCCAGTGGGAGGTTAGGACTCAGTGGGGTCCATGGAATCAGCCCAGCTGCTCAAGACCAGTGCAGGGGACACAGGGGTGGGGCTTGGGGTACCCAGCATCCATCTCCATTTGTTGTAAACAAGAAAGACATGCTCAGAGCTTCTCAGTGCCCTCAAGTACCTAAATAAGAGATCCTGTGGGTCATTGGCTCGTTCCCCAGGGTTGCAATGGGAGAAACCAAGCTCTTCAGGAGAGCTTAAGGCTGGCCCAAAGACAGCCTGTCGCTTTAGCTCCTTGGTGGCCACACATTGCTTCTTAGGAGCCATGGCCGGCTGGGCACTGCCCCTTTCCAGTTCTCTCTGCTGGCCCTGCTTTGTGGGCAAGCTCGCCCCCAGTTGATCTTTGTACTCATCACATTCAGACATCAGGCAGGATGTCTTCTTATCCATCAGCTGTGGTTTAGACTGTCGCCTCCTCAGTGAACCTTCCAGATTCCCCTGAGGAGAATCGGCACTTCATTTATGGCCCCCTGAGCACTGGAGTCCTCCACAAACACTGTTGGAAGTCAGTGATGCTGCGATGTCTGTGTCTTCATGCCTGGCAGTCCTGACTCCTCTGGGGAAGAGGCCTTGTCACCCCAGGAATCCCAGAACAGCAGAGGCGCCCAACAGAATAAATGACTAGATTTTATGTGGCCAGGTGATTTAGATTGAGTCCAAAGCTTTCCTCTCACATCTCACCCTTCAGACTGGCGCTCAGGTCTGGTTCCACTTCTAAGTAATGTGGTCCATTTCCTACAGCTGAAGGGATACAAAATGCCCCACTGTGCTGCCTGTCCCGAGGCCTTGGAAGAAGGAGTGAGAGGAAGCTGTCTGGATGCCCTACTGCAGTCCACACCCTCACCCACCTGAGGCTGGCTCCGCTTGTAATTCTCCCGTCACCCTCCTTTTCTCCCCTACAGGAGTATGTTGCCTACAGCCACACAGGCCGCATTATCCCTGCCATCTGGTTCCGCTATGACCTCAGCCCCATCACAGTCAAGTACACAGAGAGAAGGCAACCGCTCTACAGGTTCATCACCACAGTAAGTCACCCAGGGCCCAGGGCCAGCCGTGCGCCTGCTGTGGGCTCCCTTGTCTGGGCAGCCCACACCTATTCTTGCTGGAACCAGACAGGGCTTGCTAGGTCCCAGTTGAACACAGGTGACTTTGTCCCCCAGACCGGTGAAGTGTTACCAGAAACAGGCTGGAACCACTGGCATTTTCCCTAGCTGATGTGTTCTGGGAGACGCCACCTAGCACATCGAATTCCTAAGGGAAATCTCCTGGCTCCAGGATGTTGGTGGTTTTTTCCTTTTGGTGGTCTGCAGAAATTGTTTTCAGCATTTGTATTTGGGGTGTTGTTTGTTTGTTTGTTTGTTTGTTTGTTTGTTGAGAAAGGGTCTAACTATGCCATCCTGGCTGTCCTGGAACTCGCTCTGTAGACCAGGCTGGCCTCAATCTCACAGAGATCCATCTGCCTCTGCCTCCTGAGTGCTGGGATTAAAAGAGTGCGCCACTATTAACCATATACCTGCCATGCTATGCCTTTTAACTTCTTCTCGCGTCTTCTCTCACAGTCCGGCGTCCTGCATCCTGGGTGCTCTTTCTCTGCTCACTTTCCCTTTCCTGCCTTTGTTTCTCCTTCTCTTCACCTTGTCTACTCTGGGCAGCATTAGGATGGCAGTTTAGTTTTACACTGATTATTTCTGTCACGTGAACTATTTCCTGGCCTCCAACTCATCACCCTTGTACAGGGCAGGCGGGTCATGGTACCTGCTCCACCCAAGAAACTCCAGAGGTCTGGGGTAAGCCAGAGTCAGCAGAGGTGAAAGACAGGACTGCTCTCTCTACCTGTCACATTTGGCCACTGAAGCCTAAAGATGCATATAATATTGGAAAGCCTTGTGCAGGGTGAGTTAGGGTCTTGGTGTGTAGCCCAGGCTGGCCTGGAACTGTCAGGAATCCTCCTGGGTACCACATGAGCCTCCTAAATAGCTAGGAATGCCTCTTTGCCCAACTTCATACTTTTTTTTTAAAGATTTATTTATTTATTGTGTATACAGTATTCTGCTTGCATGTGTCCCTGCAGTCCAGAAGAGGGCGCCAGTTCTCATTATAGGTGGTTGTGAATCACCATGTGGTTGCTGGGAATTGAACTCAGGACCTCTGGAAGAGTAGTCAGTACTCTTAACCGCTGAGCCATCTCTCCAGCCCAACTTCACACTTTTAATGATGGTTGAGATCAGGGGTCTCAATCCTGGCTGGTTCGTTTCCTGCTGTGGCAGGGTCAGGAACAGACAGAATCTATGCAGCTAGCCTGAGTGGTGTGTCAGCGGCTTCAGGCCTGGCTGTATCTAGTCACGCACTTGGTGAGAAGTATCTCTCTCCGTCTTTCAGTCTTTACATCTCTCTTTTTCCTGGCTTTGTTCTCGGTCAGAAGTTACCAACAGAAGCTCTCTAGATCTCAGTAACTCCATGCCAAACCCTGGAAAGGACCGAGCTCTTCTTGTCTCAGCCATAATGTCCTTCTGTCCTTGCTTAGAGAACAGAATTCTCTGCTTGCCCTCGGCTAGGTCTCTTGTCCTCTCTGGAACCAAAGGTTGTGAGGGATGGCATTCCTCAAGAGGAAAATCAAGGCTAGTTACTGGGAGAGGACCAGTGGGCGCTGCAAGGCACATGGTCAGGGAGGTATCTGTGGCAAGGCCATTGCTTCTAACGAGCAACATAAGAATAATGGTCTTTGTTCTTGCTACCTCCCGGGCCTCCGAGGCTCAGAGAGCACCGTGGAAGGGAAAACTCTGCAGATAAAAAGAGCAGGTGGATACAAGGTATCCTTGGATACCTTATCCTTGGATAAGCCTCAGAACAGCTTTTTGCCTAGGAAGCCAAAGCTTCCCTTGAACAAACAGCACCTACATAGAGCTGAAGCATTGCACACAGGCTGGAAAGGGCTTGCCACATGTGTGAGGAGGAATGGTCATCAACATCTGTATAGAAAGACCTCCCTGGCAGCAAGTGGCCGGAGGAGCTAGGCCAGGGCTAAGGACCACTCTGCCCCAAGCAGACTAATGAACTCTGCTCCTTTCACTTGAACTTGAAAAAAAACGAGACTCAAAATGTTAAGAGCCTTCCAGTCCTACCTGCCCGGTGACATTCAAAGTCTGCCACTCACCATAAAGATGGAGAAGAGGTAAAACTAGGGGCCCACATATAGGATGAGATTTATAAAACTTTTTACCTCCAAGTCAAGGGGTTTGTGAACAAATGCTTTTACCTAAGATGCCCCAGGCGAGCACATGCTAAGTGTATGTGTGTGTTGACTTGTCCCAGTCTGGTCCCACTGCATACCCAGAATAAGCCAAGACACTTAGAAGCAGACGTCCTCCATGCTTCCAGGCAGGTGTGGCCTGCTCCTCAGAGGCCCCAGGGACTGTGCTGCCAGTGGTGCCATTGACACACTGTGCTGCTAGGCCAAGAAGGTCCCCTCAAGGACCCCCAAGCCCCAGTTCCCATTTGTTCATGGGAAGCAGCTGAGCCCCTGAGCATCAAAAATCCCTTGGCAAGTGGCTGAGAGATGAAGTGGCTTTGGTTATTACTCCCTTACTGTTTGCTAGATTTCTGGAGCCTGGCCCTCCAGAAGCCTCCCAGTGGTGTGGAACATTCATGTCAAACCCCAGTGCTGTGCCACCAGAGCCCTGCTCCTGGATTCCATGGTGGCAGAGAGGAGGCCCTCACACCTGTTCAGCAAGGTCCTGACATGAAGGGGAGAGGGCTGCCTTGGAAAGGGCCTTGTGTGAGCGAAGACATCAGTCCAGTGGCCTTCTGATGGCCAAGCAGCTCTCTCCTTGGGATGGACTCCCTGTTAGGTCAAGGTGAACCATTGACATTCCAAGAACTGGAGTTGCCCCAGAGCCACAGGAACAACAGTCTTCCTAACCCAACACGACTCCTCCCCCTTGTTCTTCTCCCTTCGGCCCCCAGCTTGTCAGCCATCTTTGTCCGGTCCACCTCTGCTAGAGTAAGACCTCATGAACCCCCAGGCTTGCTAACCACACTGCGCCATGGAACCTCCGGACATTAGCTTGGTTTGTTTTCTGAGGGCCCAAGGCTGCCATCTTTGGTTGCCATAGCAACTGAAGGGTCAGCTCATGAGCCAGCTGGCTCCCGCAGATGGCGTCATTATGGAGCTTCAAAGCCCTTTGTCGTGGGGCAGCAGATGTGAGGATGATGCTGGCACTCAGGCATGCCACACAAAGACCCTGGAGCCTGCGGAGGGTGGGTGGGGCCGCAGCAGAGTGGAGACACCTGCCATGGGCTTCTCCTCCTCTCCTTTTCCAACCAAACACTTGTGGATGTCCTCTGCAAATAGCCCCTCAGCGGGGGCTGCTGAAGAAGGGCTTAGGCTAAGATGTCATGTGATGGCTTCAGAGGAGGGGAGCAGCTGTGGCTTGGCTGGGGTGAGGGACAGAGCTTCCAAAAGAAGCGTTTTCACATACCGGGTACCTGGCTGATTCTGGTTTCTCCTCCGGGTCAGGTCTTCAGGGAACATGCCCAGCAGTATCCAGTACCAGGCTGCCTGAGGCTCCCCTCTCTGGATCCTCACAGTACCTCTACCAAACTTACCCCTCTTGCTCTACCAGAACATTCTTACACCAAAAGAAGCATTGCATTTGGCCATATGCACATGCCTAGGTCTCCCCCCAACCCTCTGTGTCTGTCCCCTGCAGTTTACTAAAACTCTCCTTTTGAGATTTAAGTGGGCCGTGGTGACAGATTGAATGACTTGAGGTGTCAAATCTCTTTCTATGCATGGTTTATTTTGAGAGAAGGAATACCCAGAAGCCATTAAGTGCCATATTGGGCTTGGCATGTCTAACAATTCTTGCCCACCAGAAAGTACCAGATACTGATGATGCGCTCCCGTTGAACATCATCATGCAGCCCTTTCAACTGAAAAGACACTTAGGGGCCTCGGGAGTTTGGCTGTAGTAAGCTCCACCCACCCATGTTCTTTCCATGCCCCCCCCCCACACACATACACTTTCCTTACCAGGAAAATAATGTCCCCAGCTTTAGATTGCACTTCCCCGTTGTCAGGTACAATTATAGCCTCCAGGTGTCAGGACTCATTTACCCGGTGTCCCAGCATCCAGCATAGGCCTGGCCTGGACTCGGGTGTTCCCAGATGTGTAAAGGACAGCTGCTTACAGAAGTGATGATGGCTGCCTTTACTCAGCACCTACTACAGGCAACTTTATAATTATTCCCTGAGCCCTTCCAGGGGCCTCAGTAGAGGTTCTACTGTTTCTGTTTTAGATATGAATTCAACCAAGGCGTGGAGAAGTAAAGAAACTCCCCCAAAACCATACAGCTAGTGAATGAGGAAGCTGGGACCTGACCCCCCAGGCCTGCCTTTGTAACATCTTCTCCCTGCTCTCGAGTGTTACAGAAGCAGAGTACCTAGAAGTCACAAAGCCCTTGGCATAGGACACTAGTGTTGTCAGACAGTGGCTTTTACCCTGGCACTGAGATACTACAGCAGAAGATAAACTGATATCACCACCGTGTAAGCATGTGCACAGTCATAAAAAGAAACCAGGTGTCCACCCAAGGCTGCATGGCTAACAGTTTGCAAGTTCCCCCGGCCTGGACCTGTGTCTCTTTGGTTCCTGCCTGCCCTTCATAGCAAGATGTGAGGAAGCATGAAGAGTTGATTGGAGACAAACTTCACACTGACTAGAAGGACTGGGTGTAGCTCAGTGGTGGAGCGCATGCTTAAAGTGCTGGAAGCTGGGTGTTCGATCCCTAGCACTGGTTTTTGTTTTTGTTTTGTTTTGTTTTTGGGTGGATGGGGTGGGAGTTGTTTGGTTGGTTGGTTTTGTCTGAGGCTTTAGCTTAGTTGGAAAAGGGTTGTGTCATGCAAGTACGAAGACCTGTGTTCCTTCCTAGAATCCATGTAAAAAAGCTGGGGCATGGTGGTGTGCACTTGTAATCCCATAGCTGGTACAAACAGCTGGCTCCTTCGGGCTCACTGGCCAGCCAGCTTAGCTTGCTTGGCAAGTTCCAGATCAGGGAGAAACCTTGTCTCCAAAACCAAAGTAAATGGCCCCTGGAGTTGACCTCTGGCATATGTAGACATACATGTCCCACACACACTCAAAACACACACACACACACACACACACACACACACACACACACACACACACACACACAGAGTTTTATACTCCTCTAAGGTTATATGAACTTCACCACTTGGGCAGAGGGCAGCTTCGCAGCCTCCTGTGGATGGCCTGGATTCTCTCCTCTGCCTCCTTCTCTCCACTGAACCAAGAGCTACAGGCATGTGCCCGCCTCATTCCCCTCCGCCGCCACCACTGTGATGTGCCGACTAGAACACAACCCAGAATCCGTGATTCAGGGCTGGAATGTGCAGAAGCCTTGGGATCAGATCCATCTGGGGCAACAGAGTGAAGTGGGGTCTTACAGACAGCTGTGTGCAGGAGCAGGTAGAGGGAATGGGGCTGAATGAGGTGGAGCTTCTCATACTCTGTCTCCTAGGTGGGCCCTGTGGGATGAAAGGGACAGAAAAGGAAAGGATCTGGCACCATGGTCCAGGGAGGTTTAGTCCCAGTGATGCATCGCTTCTAACTTCCCAACCTCTGCAAACAGGGCTTTCGAATACCCCAATTCCAGGACATTTGCTGTGTGGATGGATCTCTGTAGGAGAATGGAGAAAGCGAGTGCCATAGGCTTATAAGTTCTCCATAAATGAGGAGACGCACTGAGGGCTAGGACAGGACGGGAACACCTGCAGCCTCCCACACCCACGCTCTCGGTTGCTGTGTGACCCTGGACGAGCCTTCTCTTCTGTGCCACAGTCACAAGAGCTGAATGAGAAGGCAGAAGAGGGCACTGTCCCAGGGCAGGACAGAGGTGCTCAACCAAGGGGGAACTTTGGGCTAGGGTGGGAAGGAGAGTTTCCCTCAGACCTTTCCTTGAGTTAAGGGCTGAGGGTAGGAGGTCCAGAAGACATGACATGCTGAGTGGAGATCACCGTCCCTCCCTCCCTCCCATCCCTAAACTCTCCAGAGCCCCATCGTCAGCTTCCCTTCCTGATGCCCCCCCCACCCCCCGCCTCTGCGACTTGGGTGTTCTCATCTGCGGCTCCAGCCTGTCTGCCTCCGGCAGCATATGATGAGACTTGGTTCATTATTTATTTCCTCTGACTGTGCCTTTTCCACAAGCTTTGAAACCGCACCGCCTGGGTGAGGAAAGATGAGCAGTTCCTGGCATTTGTGGTCACAGAGGCCTCATAGCCACCCCAATCGTAGGTGAGAGAAACTGAGGCCCAGAGAATTACACTGACCTTCTTGGCCAAAATCACAGAGCTGGCTTCTACCCAGGAATGTTTGCCCAGCGCTTCCTTTCCTTCCCTCCGCAGAGTGGCGGTGGTGCAGACTTTTTCACAGCAAGCCACTGAGCAGTAAACATAGGCCCAAGAGGGGAAGATGTTAGTCCTGGTGGAACAAGAATTCAGCTGTCTGGCCCAGGCCTTTCATAGCATAAAGAATTGAAAGCCAAAGTGAAAATGTAAAGGAATACATCTTCTTTTAAAGTTATGCTAGGGTGTGAACTCTAGGACAGAACACTTGCCAGGCATGCTCAAGGCCCAAGTAATGCAAAAAAGAAAAATAATAAACTAGGCTTGATGAAATGATAGCTCAGAGTGGAAAGGCACCTGCCACAAGGCTAAGTTTGACCCCACGTGGTAGATGGAGAGAACTGACGACTCCTGCAAATTGTCTTCTGACCTCCATGTGGGCACCGCAACCCTGTGTGTGTAAGTAAATGTAATTTACAAATCAATTGCAAAGTGAAATATTCAAGTAAGCTGGCTTCATTCTGGTCCCCACGGAAGGTTGGGAAGCTGTCGGGTCTGGAAAGGAAGGGGCAGAAAGATGAGTACTGTCGGTGATGTCTAGATCATGATTGCTTGCACACACTGGGGCCTAGGTGAGTGAGTTGTCCTGCTGGTGTTGCTGGGGCCGGGGCTGCTGACCAGGGTAGGGAGGCGGGTGCTGGCTATTGTGTCCCTTCCCAGCTCTCCTGACCACCCCCTGCAACAGGGAGGCCCCTCATCCTATTTGTCCCTCTGTCCTGAAGCCTCGTGGAGGCAGGGGCCAAGATCATCGGCATTGGGGTGTGTGTGCCTGCCTCACAGGTGGTGCTCATCCCATGACACACTAGTCTTAAGAAGTAGTCTTCCAGTGTTTTAAAGCAAAGAAACTGAGGCATAAACACTAGGAGGCAGGCAGCCAGCCACAGCACCAGGAAGACCTAAGCCTAGCTCTACAGACTCCAAGGCCAGGGTGGCCTCAGCAACTGAGTACCTCACAGCCCCAGGCTGCGCTGCACTGCCCAGGCTCAGAGATTGAAGGAGTCACAATGGGGTGGGTGAGGTTGTTACCTGTCCCCACATCACGAGCCTTCACCTCTCCTCCCACCTTCGCACCTGCTAAGAGCGGAACAAGAAGCCTGTCATTTCTTTGCTCGATCAAACCCACTCAGCTACTCCTTGTTCATCCTGTGTTCACTCATTGTCTACTTACTTAGCAAATGCGTCTTGAACACCTGCTCTGTACCAGTGACTTCTGTCTTCTCTCCCTTGGCCGTGAACATAAAGAGAGCAAGCAATAGGGTTGACACAGGCCAGACACCAGGAGCCCCCAGACTAGGGAAGTGAAAGGGATCTGACCCAAGGAGCCTGGCCCAGAGGGAGGCTCTTCATCATGAATGCACCCAGACAGGCCCCCAAGCCATGCCCTCTTGGGCGTCAGCCACCTCTGTTAAGGTCAGGGCTGACTACCGGGCCCCATGGCCAACATGAGTCTTGGGCAGCTGCAGATTCTTCAGAGAATCTTGCCATCCTGTTCTTCCATGATTGACTCATCTTCCTCTGAAAGTGCCAGGAAGAGAAGGAATTGAGACAGGAAGCTTCTAAGAAATAATTGGGCTGGAGAGATGGCTCTGAGAATAAGAGCACTTTCTGCTCTTCCAGAGGACCCAGGTTCAATTCCCAGCAGCCACATGGCAGCTCACAACTGTCTATAACTCCAGTTCCAGGGGCCCCAACACCTTCACACAGATGTACATGCAGGCAAAACACTAATACACATGAATTAATTATTAAAAATAAATAACTGGTAGAATTTTACTCATTTTTTCTTCTGATTAAAATGGGTCTCAAGTATAGAGATTACCACAGTTAGCACCAAGGCTGGAGACTGAGAGATGAGATTAGGTGTCCTTTTCTGAACATGTACTGAATACCAGGTACTCTAGAGGTGTTCTCTGCAGAATGACTATCAATTGGATGAGACTGCTTTTCTGGTCCTACAGATGGAAAAACTGAGACCCAGAAAGACACGTCCATGGCAGCCACTGCTCAAGCCCCAAAGTATGGATTCTCTGCTTTCTAAGCAGTGAAGGCCCTAGTAGATTCCCTAGTCCTTACCTCCTGTTTGCCATGGTCACTTGCAGTGAGGAGGTTCATGCCTCCCACCTCACCTCTGCACTCCCAGAGAGGCTGCCGGCAACAGGCTAGGAGATTAGCTGTCTACGGTACCATCTGCTTTATCTACATATTTATTCATTTAGGTTGATCTTGGGCCCCTCCCTGCCCAAGGCCAGAGTGATGCTGAGTGTCCAGTGCCCCATCCTCTGTTCAGGTCATTCTTAGCATCCTTCCTTCATCGTCTCTAACTTTATCTCATAACTGGTCCATTTGTTTTGCCCATATTGCTCAAGACATCAGTGGTGAGGCCTATATTCCTGCCACCCCCTTATGGAACTCACCATGAAGGGCCATCACACCCTCATGCAGCTGGTGGCTTCATTTCTCATGTAAGAGCCCTGACCTTTTCAGGACAAGGAATGACCATAATTGACAGTTTCCCCGTGAGTCCCAGAATGGTGTCACCCTGGTGCTGGTAGCTGCCATGTCCCTTTGTATGTCAACTCCAGGACACTCCATGCTTCAAGCCTCCTGGTTGTCCCTGTAGCCCTAATCCACCTCACTGTAGTAGGACTGAGGGTGGAGGTGGGCCACAGTGTTCTTGTGGCTTGTTTTCATAGTCAGCCACGATGTGAAAATACTCAAAGGAATTTTTCAGAAACAAGTGGTTCATAGATATTAAACAATATTACTAAATATAGTATTATTATTTTATTATCATTAGTCTTTTATTGTGCCTAATTTTTAAGTTAAAAAATTAGTAGGTACTTTTTTTTTTAAAGTGTACATTAAGTATTAAGTTTGAAGCTATCTGGTTCCAGGCACCTCTGGGGGTCTTATAATGTATCCCCTGAGAATGAGGGACCACTGAAATGAAAGCAAGGGTGGGCCATTGGAATCTTCTCAGCTCTAGAGAAGCCCCCAAATTCCTTTCTTTCTTGAGGTCCACCAAAATCTACCCCCTTCACTCGACATTGTAATGTATGCGTGGGTTGGGTGACATCAGCAGATACAGATACACAGGGACATCCCCCTTAGCCTTCAAGCGGACAGTGACTTATCCTGTGATTGGGACTGTTGCTTAGCTTGCATGCTCCCTCAGTTTCCCCAAAGGCTGTATCTTCTGGTGGGCCTCAGTGCACATGTCGTCCCTGTCTTCCCTGGGCCAGCCCAGTGAAAGAAGACCTCAGGGGGGTGCCAGGTGTGTGTGAGTCATAGGAATTCAGGCTTCAAGTTATGTGTGGATGAAGGCAGATGGAGGGGTTATTTTTTATTTTTTGCTCCATTGCACTTAAGTCACATTTTCCTACCCTCCGCTCCAAGCTCTAAAAGCATTTTGTGGTATAAAATCTGCCATCATCTGATCCACTCTACCGAAATAAACCAGCTCCCCTGCCGTCATCTTCCCTGAAAAGTGGCCCTGCGTCATGCACTGAGGCTGGTGGGGCGAGGCCTGGCCTGTTTAAAACACTTCATCATAATCCTCCCAGCGTCCGTCCCCATCCTCTCAGCTCCCTGGGGGGCTGCTCGGGTTTCTCGGGCTGTTATTACTGGAATGCCAGCCGCTCTCCTTACAGGCCATCCACACAGACCTGCTCTGTCTTAAAGCTTGCACACCTCTGCTTAGCCATCTCAGGAAAACACCATATAAAAGATCAATGCCAGTGTGCCATGCCCTTCTCTCACCCTCGCTGGCTTCTGGCTTCCCACCCCTTCGCATCAAATGGTCCATGAATGCACCACTGCCACCCAGAGTCCTGTGACAGTTACATTTCAATGGATGTCTGTCCACAGATGCAAACCTAGAGCTGTGCTTTAGTGTAAGAATAGTAATCAACATTAGAAAGCATGTGTACCTTTAATCCCAGCACCTGGGATGCAGAAGCAGGCAGATCTCTGTGAGTTTGAAGCCAGCTTAGTCTACATACTGAGTTCCAGGAGAGCCAGGGCTATGCAGAGGAACTATGTCTCAAAAAAATTAACTAACTAACTCACTCACTAACTATATCTATATCTATGTGTGTGTGTGTGTGTGTGTGTGTGTGTGTGTGTGTGTGTGTGTGTAGCTGTGTGTGTGTATATGTAAAGCCTAAGTTAGGTTAAGTTGCAAATGGAGTTTTGACAACTTGTTAGTACAGATGCTCTTCCATGTATGTTGGACTTGCCTTCCATATTCCCATCATAAGTTGAAAATAGCAAAATCAAAAATATACTTAGGGGGCTAGGCATGGTGGCTCATGCCTTTAATCTCAACAGTGGAGAAGTGGAAGCAGGGGGATTTCTGTGAATTTGAGGCCAGCCTGGTCCACATAGTGAGTTCTAGGCCAGCCAGGGCTATGTAGAGAGACCCTGTCTTGTGTGTGTGTGTGTGTGTGTGTGTGTGTGTGTGTGTGTGTGTGCGTGTGTACGTGCGTACGTGCATGCATATTTATGGGCTTCAGAGATGGCCCAGTAGGCCTTGCAAATGAGAGACCCTGAGTTCTGATCCCTGGAACCTATGCAAAGCTGCGCTCGGTAACACACACCTGTAAACCTCCTGTGTTGACATGGGAAGCAGAGCCAGGGGAAACCACTGGAAGTTCTTGAGCCCAGATGCGGTCTCAAACAAGAGAACTGACACCCAAGGTTTTCCTCTGACCTTCGCATGAGTTGGGTGGCACATGTGTGCCCATACTCACACACATGAATGCACACATACACATACATACACAAAAAGATCTTTTAAAATATAGAATAGCCCACTTACATTAGCCTATTAGGGTTCTCTAGTGGAACAGAACTAATAAAATGAATATACATATACATAAATCCCATATATATGGAGTTATAATTTTTTTGTTTGTTTCTTTTTGTTTCTGTTTTTTGAAACAGTTTCTCTGTATAATTTTGGTGCCTGTCCTGGATCTCACTCTGTAGACCAGGCTGGTGTCAAACTCATGGAGATTGGCCTGGCTCTGCCTCCTGAGTGCTGGGATTAAAGGCGTGCCTCACCACCGCCCAGTGGAATTTATATTTTATATTTATATAAACAACCTACAGGCTGTGGTCCAGCTAGAGCAGTGGTTCTCAACCTGTGGTCACAACTCCTTTGAGGGGGTGTGTATCAGAAGATATCCTGTATATCATATATTTACATTACTATTCATAACAGTAGCAAAACTACAGTTATGAAGTAGCAACAAAATAATTTTATGATTGGGGTCACCACAACATGAGGAACTGTATTAAAAGGTCGCAGCATTAGAAAGGTTGAGAACCACAGAGCTAGGCCAACAATGGCTGCTACCTACAGCAAGTCCAAGAGTCCAGTAGTTGTTCAGTCCACAAGGCTGGGTGTCTTAGCTGCTCTTCAGTAGATGCCAGAGTCCTGCCTAAAGAAGTAGATGTTAACGCCAGTGAAAGAACGGACTTGCCAGCAAGAGTGAGAGCAAGCAGGCAGAGAGCATTTCTTCTTTCTTGTCCTTTATTTAGACTTCCAGCAGAAGATGTGGTCTAGATGAAAGGTAATCTTCCCACCTCAAAAGATCCAGATTAAATGGAGTCTTCCCACTTCAAATGATTTAATTAGGAAAAAAAAAAAAATCCCTTGCAGGTGTACCCAGCCGCTTGGGCTTTTAATCAATTCCAGATGCAGTCAAGTTGACAACCAAGAATAGCCATCACACCTACAGTGGGCCAGAGTCACCTAGCAAGCAGGAGGTCTGTTTTACCAGGAAACGTGTCCTTCAGTTTTCTGAACACTGTACTGAAGGTGAGGAAAGTGGTTGTGGACAAGCCTTTGCACCACAGTCGAGTTGGACAATCCTAAGTCAAACCATGCAAATCTGAGGGGACCCTGCCTCGTCAGACAGGGAAGCAAAGCACAAAGAGAAAGAACGGAAGTCCAGTGCAGCCTGACCTCATCCACCTGGATCAGACTTCAGGGAGTCTGATGCCGGGAGGTTCATTGCCACCATATTTAAAACAGTACAGTTTGAGGAAAAGTTTTCCAGGCAACAATCATTCCCAGTCCAGGGCAACAGTCTAGGAAGGGATAAGAGCCTGGGATAAGCATTCAATGGGATTTGAGTGAGGTCTCCCTCTCTAGCAAAAGGTGGATGAGGTCTGCAGCCACTGATAGCAAAAAAGTCACCAGGTCATTAACAATATCCACTCCCCAGCCTTCTGGATGGGAAACGGGTGTTTTATCTCCTCCATTGAGAAGAGGCCTCTGTGTGTTTAACATTCCTGGTTCCCTAGTATTTAGTGAGCAAAGGACCTTTGTGTCCCAACATAAATCAAAAGCTGTATGCTATTCATTTAGCTGGGGGCATTTCTTGATGAAGAAGCAGGAAGCTGTCAAGAGCAAAGACTCAGTCTGCTGCTGCTGCTGCTGCTGCTGCTGCTGCTGCTGCTGCTGCTGGTGGTAGTGGTGGTGGTGGTGGTGGTACAGGTACATACCTGTAATACCAGCACTTGGGAGACAGAGACAGAAAAATCAGAAGTTCAAGGTCATCCTCAGCTATGAGTTAGCCTGGGCTACATGAGTCCCTGTCTCAAAACAAAAGTGGGTAAATGAATAGCACAAGTTCTAACGTTTTGAACCCCAGTTCAGCAATTGCTGTGGCACCAGCCGAGTGATCTAGACCTCTGAGCTTTCTTAGTTTGACGTGGACTTTTAAAAAGGCACTAACGTCCTACAGTTCCCCTGGAGATTCTTTGTGGTCTGTGCTGTGGCTGTGGGGCGTCCTGACAGATGGACAGCCACATTCGTCCTCAGCAATGGTAATTGTCACCTCCAGGTGACACTGAGCAGTGTTTGGTGACGACAGGAGGAAGAGCATAGCTCGGACACCCGCCGGTGCATGGGACAACCTGCTAGGATGAGGAATTGTCTGGACCCATGTCAGGAATGCCACTAGAAGCCTCTTTGGAGGTACTCTCTGTGGTTGTGACCGGGCTGTTTGGAGTTTGTTTGCTTACTTCCTGGCTGCCCAAGGAAGGCCAGCTCCAAAGAGTAGGAATGTTTCCAGTCCTAAGCATTCTGGCCATTTTCCCTAGTCAGTCACAGGCAGACATTGTGGATCTGTCAGACCCAGACTCCACTCCCAGGTGACCGGCATATTAAAAAACCTGGGGTTAGAGGCATCACATTTCAGACCCTCCATCATTTATCTGAAAATAGGATTATATGTAGTTGAGAAACCTAGAGTAGAGGTTAATACTATAGGCACCAAGGCCAAGACAGACCTGAGTTCAAATCACAGCTATTTAACTTGGTGAATTTGGGAAGTGACCCAGCCAAGGTTCACTTTCCTCATCTGTGAAATGGGTTAATAAACCCCCTCCTCATTCAGAGAGTTCATCTGGGATCTAAAGGAACCAATGCAGGTGATAAGTCAGTCGTTTTCTCTGAGCCCTGAATACTGTTGGTGACAAGATGGCAAACAAGACATGGGTATCATGGGCAATGTGTCTTCATGAGTGAGCGCACCCTCTTGTGATGCAGGAGAGGACCAGCCTGATGCCTCTTCGGCAGTGGTCTCTGACACACTCCCTTCTCTCCCCTCTTGCAGATCTGTGCCATCATTGGTGGGACCTTCACTGTCGCTGGCATTCTGGACTCCTGCATCTTCACAGCCTCCGAAGCGTGGAAGAAGATCCAGCTAGGCAAAATTCACTGACATCCTGCCCAGCCCAGTGACTGAGGACCAGGGACCCTGCTAGTCTGCCTCCAGCGCCCTATCTCCTTCTGCCTTCTTTGGCCCAGTGTGTGTGGGAGGAGGGGGTGGTGGTGGTGGTGATGGGTGGCACAAGGTTCCGCAGCTACCTCTTTCCCCATGTTTTAGATAAATTTACACTGCCTGGAGTCTTGGTGTTCTTTTCCCTACAGAGCCCCAAGACCAGAGTGAGGCATGGAGAGGTACTCCAGGGATGCCAGTGACCCCTCGTGGAAGGCTGTAGTCTTTTTTCTGGTAGGGAATAGCCCAGAGTCCTCACAGAGCAGCTCACAGCCAGGTTTTGACCATCTTTAAGCCCCACCCTTTGGACACACGAACAGCTCCATTTCTCCCCTAGCAGCCAACCTGAGCTCTCAGCCTTAGGACCAGGTTGCCCAAAGGTACTGCTGCCTGGCACTTTCAACCTGGAATGGTACTTGGCAGGCAAGCCCCTAGATATAGCACTGTAGCTGGAACTTGCTTCTGCCCCATTGCTTCATGCCCAACCTAGAGCCCAGGTATTATCCCTTGTTCCACCCCTGCCTCCTTCTAGGAAGCAGATGCCCACTTGTTTGACAGGATGGTGGAGACTGGGATTTGCCCACCAGACCTGAGGCAGCTCACGGTTGCCCCTTCCTCTTGTCTTTGCTCTTCTGAATCCCCACCAATGTGCCTCAGCCGCTGTGCTATGTGGCAATAGCATTTCTTGGTGACGGGGCTGGTTCCCACTGCGAAGTTCCCCCGACATACACCATTACATTCTGCAGTGCCGAGGGTTAGGGCCATGTGACTGGAAGGTTATACTTGGAGGACCACATAAGGCACACAGTCTGTGCACGTCTGTCCAATCCAGAAGCAGCCTTCCCTGCAAACCACCACTGATCTTGTCTTGACATTCACCTTTGGTCCCAAGGCCTTAGCTAGGGGAACGAAGCAGACCAGCTTCTTCTCTTTGCACCTCTGCCTTGTAGGCTCCCAAGGGTGCCCAGCGTTTGGGACCCACTTGCCATTGAGATCTCCTATTAGCTGAGCACACACCAACTCGTTCCCAGCCCCTGGGGGGCTCCAGTGTCTCCTCCACTTCCCCCTGATGTGGATCCCTTCCCTGTTACCTTCTCATCCTTCTCTTTTTGTCCTAAAGGGAGGGGCAGTGGTCCAGGCATGAATTCCATTTGGAGAATTTTAGCTATGCTCTCATGTCCAGAGAGAGAGCCGCATGCCTGGGCTGCATTTATAAGAGACTGCTTGCATACTTTTGTAATGAAGGGGAGTCTCCAGTAGGAAGTTTTTTTGGTTTTGTTTTTCTTAAATAATCTCTTATGGGTAGCTGGATTCTCTGCCGTTTGTAATTTTTGCCTCTGAATTCCAATTCGAAAAAGTTCCCTTTTTATTGACTGTTGTGTATGTAAACTGCCCCTGATTTATTTCTGGTATCTGGCCACTTGGATGGATTTCTTTTCTTTTTTTAAACATTTTGTTCCCCAGTTACAGAAACCAGTCCCTTTGGTGTGTAAATCTGTCACCTGTGGAGGGTGGGGCAGGGTGGGACAGGGCGGGGGGAAAATATGTGGCATGCATATGAGTTGAAATCCCACTTTTGTGAGGACACAGGGGATGTTGGTTTCCCATGGAAGAGATTCCTCTGGCCTGTTATTCTTGTAAAGGTATTCTCAAAGGGACATATGTTTTGATTCTTTCCCACTCACTGGGTTCAAATAGATTATTAAAAGGCTGCTTTTCAGAAATATTGCTGTGGCTCTGCCTGGGTTGTGGCTGGATGGCCGAGAGGCCAGGGTGGGCCTGAGAGTGAAGTTAATTCCACAGGACTGAGGTTTCAAATGCTAAAGACAAGCAGGCAGTGGTCCCAGCACTGGGGAGGCAGAGGCAGGTGGATCTCTGAGTTCAAGGGCAGCCTGGTCTATAGAACAAGTTCCAGGACAGCCAAGACTATATAGAGAAATCCTGTCTCAAAAAACAAAAAACATAAAAAGAAGAGGAGGAAAAGAAGAAAATGCTGAAGAGAAGATCTGTTGAGTACCAAGAGAATCTTGCAGGATACAGAACAGTTACAAACCATTGACCTTCAATATTCTAGTTGGTTTTATCCCAGCTAGATTGTGTCTGTAGAGGGTTATGGAAGCTTCTAGAAAGAAAGAGAGCTTTTAACTATGGGCACCTTAGGAAGGGATCATCCTGGGAAGAAGGGATTTTGATGTTACTGAGGACCCACAGGTGATGCAGACCATGCAGACTGGCAATCCACTCACTCATAACTAAAACAAGAGTCCTTTCCTGTTCTTTCTCAAGCACTAGTGTTGCCAGAAATTTTGGGAGACCCACCTGGGGGTGCCACATGTCTGGAAAGCAGAACACCAAGTGGACTGCTTCCTCCATGGATTCCTGGTTACAGGATTACTAGATTGGCAGAGGTTTCTCAAGTTGACATGCAACATGGAGGGATAAGTAGCTATTTTTTTATGATTTCTCCTTTTTGATGATCTCTACCCAAATGCAGATGAGAGGTGCAGAATAGACCCATAGAGAGCTGAATCATAGGCCATGGTGGAGGTGCATCACAAGGGGGAAAATTCAAGTGTTTGAGCAGTGGGTGGCATATCACGGTGGATGCGTGGGAAGAAGCGAAATGTAGCAGTGGGGCTCAGAATAAGGAGGGACAGTTAGGTTTTATTCCTTCATATCACAGTAAGGTGTTCTTATTTGCTAGAAACATTAGAGTTTTGAATCCCTTTTTTAAGAAAAAACTTGTGGGGGGATGGCTTAGTGGGTAAAGGAGCTTCCTGCCAAGCCCAATGACCTACATGATGGAAGGAGAATTAGCTCCCTCACGTATCACAGGACATTATGCATGAGTGTAGACACACACAAGTAAATAAATGTAATTGACAAAAATATTTTAAGAGCCAGCAAGCTAGGTCAGTAGGTACCTGATGATCTGAGTTCAATCCCAGAAAACATGTAAAGATAGAAGGAGCGAACAGTCTTCACAAAGTTTGTCCTTGCATGGCACATGACACCCACCCCTGCACACACATAATAATAAATAACATTTACATTATTTTAAAACTTGTGTTGGGGCTGGCGGTGTAGCTCAGTGTTAGAGACCCTAGGCTTACTCCCCCAGCACCAAAACAACAATCAAAGAAGCCTGGTGTGTACTTCTAGAAGGTTCATTATCTGAAGATATATATGGTAGTGTGCAAATGTGAGGGGATATTTGTAAAAGAGAACATTCTCTGAAGACCCTTTTCCTCCCCACAGCTGTTTCCTGCCAGTTCTTTGCTGATGAGGTCATGCATTTTATTCTAACCCATCATTGGAAGGATTGGGCATTCTCGGCATGCCAGGAAGAAGCAGCATAATTGCATCCTGGTCACACAGCTAGCAGGTGGTCCAGTTGGAATTCCAACTCAGACCTGCCTGAGTACAGGGATATGAAGAAACACGGGGGTCTGCCTCAGCCCCAAGATCATCAGAACTGTGTCAAAAGGGAAAGCTGGAAATGGAGGAGGAGGAGGATCGGAGCAGGAGAGTCTGCTGTGTTTCTCTTTTGTCTTTTTTTTTCCTTTTAAAGCAGTGACTCTCTACTTTCCTAATGCCACCCTGTAATACAGTTCCTCATATTGTGCTGACCCCAACCATGAAGTTATTTTCAGTGCTACTTTTTTTTTTTTTTTGAAGACAAGCACAAGGCCCTGGGTTCGGTCCTCTGTTCTGGGTGAAAAATAATAATAATTTTGGACTGGCTTTAGCTCAGCGGTGACTTTGACAATGTGTCAGTTCGCTATCTTGCCACTCATTGCTACTTCTTAACTGTAGTTTTGCTACTGTTAGGAATCATAATGTAATTCTTCTTTGTTTTTTTGTTTTGTTTTTTGAGACAGGGTTTCTCTGTGTAGCTTTGGTGCCTGTCCTGGATCTCACTCTGTAGACCAGGCTGGCCTCGAACTCACAGAGATCCGCCTGCCTCTGCCTCCCGAATGCTGGGATTAAAGGCGTGTACCACCACCGCCTGGCTCTGTAAATGTTTTTGAGAGAGAGAGAGAGAAATATGCCAAAGGGGTCATGACCCATGGGTTGAGAACCACTGTTTTATATCAACCTGTGAGAGACTGAGATTATAACAGTTAAAGTGCTCCCCACATCTCCCATCGTGCTCTGCACATGGCTTCGTGTAGATGCCAAATAAATCAATGAGTGAATGAACATCTGAGGAAATGTGTGGGGAATAACCTCAATGTGCAGAAGAGTGAACAAAGGAGCCAGTGAGTGAGTGAATGAACTAACTTCCATGATTGCTATGAAGATGACCTCTGACCCTTTCTGGGCACAGTCATGCTGGCACCTGCCCCTGTGTTCCACTGAAAGTGACTGACAGACACTGGGCATGGTGGCACACACCCTTAATCACAGTACTCGTTTGAGATCACTGATGACCCTGTCCCAAACCCTTGCAACCCAGACACAGTGACAATGGATGGCACTGAAGTCACTATGGTCTCTACATCTTTAACTGCAGTAGGATACTTTGCCCAAGTGGAGCCTTCCTCCAAAAATCTCCAACACTGATTGCAGGGGCCTCTGGAATAAAGTCCTGAACAGGACCCTGCAATAGCCAAAGGTCCAGTAATACTCGTGTTGGACTTCCATAACCAACTCTAATAAGCTAGACATGTGCACAGGATCAGCCTGAAGGAGGCTTTTCAGCATAGGACAATACCTCCTTTCTGCATCTTAGAGTCTCCATCTGTTAAATGAACATTGCAACCTCATAGCCAGCATCTGGCACAAAGTAGGTGTTCAGCAAATGTACAGTGAATGGATGAATGGGGGGCTAGAGATGATGAATGAATAATACTTTACACAGAAGACAGCGGAAGCTGGAAGCCTTTCCCCTCCCTCCTCGCCGCCCGCTCTATTGCTCAGGGAGGGACCTTCACAGGGCAGGTGCTTTCTTCTCAGACTATGGCACAGCCAGGGCTAAGACTTCATGCCCAGAGCATGAGCAGCGTGTCTTAATCTGACGAACCTGCAGGTGGCGCCCGCGCTTCCAGCAATTGTCCAACAGAGGTGGAACCAACTCTCTCAAGCAGTTTAAAAAGTCAAGGAAGCACACTTCACACTCTTGTGTTGCATCGCACATGTTTTCATCAAACAGAAAGCTGACAGTTTGAACCATTGAGATTAATTTTAGGACTCTTGTGAGATCTATATAGCTAAGTGTTAGATGACAAAGATACAGCTCAATATTAGAGCGCCAGCCCCCAGCATGAAAAGTCTAAATGTGAAGATTAGAGCAAATGCAAAGGCTGTCTTTGGATTATTCTGAGGGAGCCCCACACATCTGCTCTTCTTAGGAAGACTGACACCTGCTTTGTGCCAGGCACTGTTCTGAACACTCAAGGAAACCCATTTAATTCTCGCATTCTCGTTCTACAGGTCAGAAAATTAAGACTATAAAGCAGGCAGTCCCCAGATCCAGCACAAAAGACACACTTGGGACCAGCTATGACTTTATGATCCAAGAGCTAAACAAACAACAGGTGTGTATGGGTGTGTGTGTGCGTGTGTAAAAACAAACGAACAAACAAACAAACAACATTGCCACTCCTCAAAAATCTTTGGAAGGTGAGAGAATGCTTTTTTAAAAGTTCAGATTTGAGGGGCAGGGAAGTATAAGTCAGTGTAGAGTGTGTGTTTAATGTGTTGAGTTACTGGACTCGATCCCCAGCAGAAACAGGGTTTCTCTGTGTAGCCCTGGCTGCCCTGGAACTCCCACTGTAACTAGGCGGACCTCGAACTCACAGAGATCTGCCTGCCTCTGCCTCTCAAGTGTTGGGATTAAAGGTGTTCACCACCACCACCCAGCCCATCATGTGATTTTTTAATTTTTTTAAATTTGTTTATATTTTTATGTATGAATGCTCTACGTGTATGCCTGCATGCCAGAAAAGGGCATCAGATCCCACTGTACATGGTTGTGAGCCATCTATGTGGTTGCTAGGAATTGAACTCAGGACCTCTAGAAGAGCAGCCAGTGCTCTTAACTGCTGAGCCATCTCTCCAGCCCCCACCATGTGTTTTATAGAATTGTAGTAGGGCCCAAAATTTCGCATTTTGAGCTTAGTAATTCTGAAGAAGCCAGTCAGATGGCTTTTGAATGGTATGTCATAGTGTTTAAAGAATGTGGACAATGTACAATCAGTCTGCCACATGGGCAGAGTTCACACAAATTGAACCAGACACAGGCTGAAAATATTTAGACAAAAAAAAAAAAAATTGTTCATCTAAATTGAACATGTACAGATTTTTCTTTTCATTTCCTAAGCAATACAGTATAAGAATTCACATAGCCTTTACATTGTACTAGATGTTATATCTAGACACAATTAAGTTACAGGAGGACATGAATGGGCTATATCAAGCATTATGATGGAATGGACTTGAATATCCACGGATGGAGGTGCTGTAACCAGGATGCTGAGAACAACTGTGCAGTACATACCCATGTGACTTCTGTTAGAATTCCTAGCCACGCCCCCAGCACATGCATGGTGTAGCTGTAAGCCCATATGCACTTGTGTGTGTGGGGGGGGACCTATAAAAGTGGGGTCCACCTACAATCCTTCTCTCTTTTCCTCCAAGCTCATTCCACAGGCCTATGCACACCTTTTCCATTCCCTTCCCTTACTAAACTCTTATAGCGGGTTTTCTTGTGCCTCATGGCGTCTCTCACACGGTAAACCGCCCCGCTTGAGGAATAACTTCTACGGACTCCTTTGTTGGGGGCAGTGGGGGTGAGCGTGGAGAGTTTGAGAATGGTGAGAAACCAAAAGGGCATCAGCAAGGAATTGGGACTGCATATGGCTCAGTGATAGAAGTGTTATTGGGAAACAGGGAGTGGGTTTCAGTCTTACTGATAAAAAATATTTTTTTTAAAAAAATGGACTCAGAATGAAGTTTTGAGAACCATCCCATGGGAATTTTAGAGAAACTAACGGGGCAGGCAAGCTGTAAATCTCGGCTGCTACCAGGAGGAAAGAGAGAAGAATCCAAGAAAGAGTCCAAGAATATAGACGGGCTGGGCAGTGGAGGCCTGTTATGGGGGGTCGGGGAGGAAAAACAGTCATGGCAAGCAAGGTCGACATTTTAGCGGGCAAACCTTGAGGGGCAATTTGTGGTGCTTCCCTTCCCTAAAATTGGTGTGTTACAAAGGAAACAAGTATGGCAGGCCGAGCTGATGTGGAAGGAAAGCCCATCCGCAGTGGCCTCCGAGTTGGCTAATGCCTGCTTGTCTACCCAACAGAATAGGCCCTGACTGTTTGTTTTGTTTTTGAGAGAGGGTCCCATATAGTCTAGGCTAGCTTTGAACTTTCGATCCCCTGGGCTCCTCCTCTCCAGTACTATAATGATAGGAATGAGACAGCAGGCAGGCTAGAAAAGGTCCTAAAAGCCTGGATTCGGTCCCCAGTACAAAACCGGAAACTGAAGCCAGAGAAGCATCGATGAGTTTCTGTTGCAGGCCCTACCTACAAAGCAGTCCCACCTCTTAGGCCCTAAGACTTAGGGGTTCCAGGCTGCTGCCCCGCCCGCTCTACTACTGGGAGGGACCAACGCCGAGACCTGGCTCCAGCCGCGGGGGGCGCTGTCCCGCTTTCCTGCAGCAGGAAGTGGAGACTCGCATGCCTTCTGTGACCGCCCCGAGGGGAAACGTCATATCCGGCCCTGCGCACACTGCACCGGAACTGGTGGGAGAGTGGTTTTCTCACGACCCCTTCTTGGATAGATACTTGGCTCTTTCCTACATCCTGTGACCTTAACAAGCGATCACCGGGAAGTTCCACCTCTTGGTGACCTCGGACCGCAGCATAAGCCTCAGAAGCCACTTCAATGTCCCTTCTCACGTGCTCCGGAAGACCATGTCTTCCCGGCTGTCCAAGGAACTGCGGCAGAAGTACCATGTCCGCTCCGTGCTTGTCCGCAAGGACGATGAGATCCAGGTACAGCCAGGAGTCCTTGGGTTCTCTTACCCAGGGGCATATGACTCAGTTACCCTCTTAGCATGAAATCCCGGAGTAGTCACATACCCCAAGACCTCAGCAAGGCCACTTCAGTGCATTCGGTTCCTCGATAATAGTAATAATATGCCAAGACTGCAAACATCTGCTTTCTCAATGTAGCCCACTGACCTGTAGTTTGCCAAGTATAGCTAGCCCACGATGGCCCCTTGAGCCAGTCTTTGAAGGAGAAAACGCTACAGTATCATGAGTTTAGCAGAATTGGACAGATCTGAGAAAGTCGACCATGTAACGATACTAGGTGTGACAGGGAAAATGAGTTGGTAGCAGCAAGTCAGAGGTACAAAACTATCAAAGACCATGTGTTCCCAATGACTGGAGCATAGGGTGTGACAGGACTGTGGGGGATAAAATTAGAGATTAGATTGGTTGCCAGAAGGAGTACTATGCACTTACCAGGCATTCAGTTGTTCTGAACATTAGCTATGAACAGGACTGAGGAAGCCTGGACTACATAGTGAGACTTGTGTGGTTCCTCCCGTCCCAAAAAAAGTTGCCTACAACTGTGCTCCCATTCACTTGTGATGGCCTTCAGTATCACCCCTGCAGCCTTATAAACTCTGCTTTGAGCTGTGGCTCAATATAGTGGCCACATTTATTAACAGGTGGCACCACCATAGTTGAGATCAAGCTTGCGGTGGCTTGCAACTTCCCAGACTCCTCTTCTGGTTGTTTTTCCCCTCTGTTGCCTCCCTAACTCCTGGAGTTCATCAAGGCCTGGGTCGGGTCTAACATTCCTCCTGTTTAGTATTCTCTCCAGGCTTTCAGTGTATGTTCTGTAATAGCAACTTCCCACTTTTTGAAATTAATTTGAGACAGGATGTCACTATTTAGCTAAGGCTGGAGTTTTGTTGTTGCTGTTGTTTGTTAATTGTGGTAGGGATCAAACCTGGGGCCTTAAACCTGCTAGGCAAGCACTCTGCTACTGAGACACAAGCTCAGACCCCTAGAGCGGTCTCGAGCCTAACACTCCCACTGCTTCTAAAATCTGGTTTTCCTCTCAGCTTCTATATGTCAGTAAGTGGCATATCTCACTAGATGTCTTGAGTCCTTACATTTTCCTTAGTGACCCTCGTAGTCCTCACAGAGTAGGGTCATCTCCCTGTAATCCCAACACCCATCGTCCTATTGTGACAAAAGCCGACTGTATCAGGTTAGTCACTTCTCGTGTCTCCTTTCCTGATCAGTGATGACATTTGTGAATTTACTTGAGAGCTGCTTATTGCCCCTCACACTTAAGGTCCATGTACCGGAGAGCTGTCCTGCTTGTTGCCGGGTCTCTTGGTCCAGAGCCTGGCTCCCAGCAGGGCTCAGTTGATACCTGTTGACTAGGAAGAAATGTATGAACTAGATGAGTAGGATAGGTACGATAAAGGAGCTAAAAAGTTAAAAAGAATTGTGTTTTCTTTTAGACATGAAGAAACTGAAACTCAAGCTAAAAGATACAGAGCATAGAGTTGAGGATGACCTTGATCCTGAGTACCGGAATTACATAGGTCTATTGTGCTAGACCTGTGCAGTGCCAGGCCTGTGCATACTATCTATGCACGTCCTCCGCCTCTGACTCCACTCCCAGCCACGGGTTAGTTTTGTGGTTTTGGTGCTAGGTTTGAACCCAGGGCCTTGTATACACTAGGCAAGTGCTCTTGCATCCCCAGGCCCACAATGTAGCTTTAAAATTGAGGGTTTCAAATGTTTGCATGATAGTCTTGGAAATTTCTTTTCTTTTCTTTTTGTTTTTCGAGGCAGGGTTTCTCTGTGTAGACCTGGCTGTCCTGGAACTCGCTCTGTAGGGCTGGCCTCATATTCAGAGATCTTCCTGCCTCTGCATCCCAAATGCTGGGATTAAAGGCATGCGTGCGCTGCTGCTGCTGCTGCTGCCGCCACCACCACCGCCACTACCACTGACCAGCTACAAAGTTTTCTTGACACCATTTTCTGTGATTTGTTAAAAGCTAGAATACAGCTTGGTGGTAGAACTTGCCTAATGTGCAAAACCCTGGCTTCTGTCTTCACTTAGAGAATGATTATATTCTCCTATTTTTGAAAATGTTTATTTATTTATTCGTGTTATGTGCCACTGTGCACTTGTGGAGGGCAGAGGACAACTTGTGGGCTTTCTCTCTACCCTGTGGGCCCCAGTGATCGAACTCATGCCCTCAGGCTTGGTAGCAATGGTCTTTACTTGGTGAGCCATCTTGCCTGCCCTATACTTGTTCATCTCAAGACTACTTTTGTAATGACTATCCCTGGCTGAGGAAGATTTTCCTTCTTCCTTAAGTAAATAAATAAATGTGAAGAATCTCTACCCAGCCAACCGTAAGACAATTATATAGCAGCAAAATAACCAGCTCTGACTGCCCAGTCTGTTTATGTTCAGAAGTTTGTATGTTTAGCCCGTGTGTTCCTGACAGCTTCCTCCATGTGCTGTGCTGTCCTAGGTGGTTTGAGGACGCTACAGAGGTCAGCAGGTCAGCAAGACAGCCCAAGTGTACAGAACTCAAGCTACCTCAAGCAGGGACAGCGTGAGACGACTAACAGCATGACTGTCTACGTGCGCATCCACCCCAGCAAGGTAGTGTTCCGGCTGGGTGTTGGCCTGTCCGGGCTGTCTGCGTAGATGGGGGTGGTTGAAGCCTAGAGGCAGGCCAGACAGGCTTAGAGGAGAGTCTAGAGGATTGGTTCTCAACCTGTGGGTCACAACAGGGTCCTAACACAGATGTCCTGCATATCAGATATTTACATTAACGATTCATAACAGTACCAAAATTACAGTTATGAAGTAGCAACAAATCATTTTATGGTTGGGGTCACCACAACATGAGGAACTGTATTAAAGGGTTGCATAGCATTGGAGAGGTTGAGGACCACTGGCTCTTCTGTGTTGCCCTTCTTCATGATGTATCCCCAAGCTGGTGGCAAGAGGGCTCAGGCATTCTAAGCATCACTTGTCCATTAGAAAAAGTCCTGAGAGAAAAGGGCAAAGCTCTCTTCCTGGGCATCCCCACCCAGGTAAGATGTGCTGTTCACCTTTGAACTCTGACTTTACACTGCTGGACGAGTTTTCTTCTCTGAGTTTCAGATCCGTAAACCCGAGTGGTTAGGGTCCCATCTTCATAGTTCCTGCATTATTACTCAGTAGCTGGTGAGAATCCAGATTTTTTTTCTAGGCAGTGTATTCTGTCAGCCAGGGATGTAAGAACAATTTTCAGCCATATCCAACACATCACTGAACTGCATAGATGGTCTTGTGGGAATCTGAGGTCCTGAGGTTGGCTGGCAGGAGGAACCTAAAGGAGGCTCCACCGTCGGGGGTTATGGAGATTATAAATTCCTTCCATTAAAACTCTGTTTTGTCTCTTAACAGATAGATATCGCCAGGCTGGAACCAGACAAAGACAGGGAAAAAGTTCTTGAATGCAAAGCCAAGTCTCGGCAGCTTGGGAAAGAGAAAGGTCAATGCAGGGAGCTCACTGAGGACACAGGAGTGAAATAGGCGGTCATGCAGCCAGGGCTGACCGCAGAGGCCTTGTCTGGTGTCTGCTTCAAACCTTTCAAAGTGTGGCTGATGTGTTTCATTGTGTTTTGCTACTAACCTGTCACTCTTGTAAATCTCCTTTTGCAGTTTCGATAACTCATGAATAAAAATTGGAGCCGTTTTCTAATGTCAAGTGGCATTTGCATTATTTTATAAATGAAAGCCTTCTCGTCCACCCCTGTCAGTCTCTCAGATGTCTTAGGTGGAGCAGCGCAGTAGCAGTGATAGGCCTTGCTCTTTGTGCCTGTGGAGGGAGAAGGGCGGGGCTCTGGTTTCTGAGGCAGGGGGTTGTCTGATGGTATCAGGATACCGACTGGCACCCTCAGAGCCCACTGAGCTCACATTGCTGTTCGCCTGCACACCAGGCCTGATAGATGGTCCTCAGGCTTCCTGACTGCTATTCCCCAGATCCCTTCTTTCCCACCCTCACCTTTGGTTTTTCAAGGCAGGATTTCTTTGTCCTGGCTGTCCTGGAACTCACTCTGTAGACCAGGCTGGCCTCAAACTCACAGAGATCCTTCTGCCTCTGCATCCTGAGTGCTGGGATTAAAAGTGTGCACCACCACCACCACGCGGCTCCTAGATCCCTTCTTAACCAGATGAACCAGGTCTCTTGCAGCTCCTTGCCCAGGCTCCCTTTTCCAAGGCCTGGTGTGTTTTCTAATTAAAGTGCTCCTCTGCTGGAGCTAACTCAGGAACTAGCAACCTGTGCTGAGACTTGACTGAGTTTGTTTGTCCTTGTATTTTTGGTTTTAGCCAGTTCTAGCATTTTTGATGTGAGAGTCTCGTGAATGCCTGTTAGGCCTGGTTGCCTGGCATCCTTTTCCCCTCCTATACTGGCTTGAACTGCCTGCTGCCTTTACTTGTCTAGTTCCCACTGGCATGTGGGTTTTAGACTTCATTAAACTTCAAGATTGATTCAGGCTGGAATACTCGCCACCTCTGGGAAATCAGCCTTTGGTTAGAATGGATTGAACGGCCTTTTTTCCTTTGCATGCTGAAATGGAACACAGGGCCGCGCCTGTGTCAGAAACATGCTGTACCACTCGGCTCCACTCCCTGCTTGTTCTCCCTATATAAAAAGCTACAACAACAACCAAAAGCAAGAACTGTTCTTCCTTGTTTTAACTTTTAATCAATTACTGTCATTTTTCATTAAGACCTCGCTATGTAACCCAAGCTGGCTGGCCTTGAAGTCATGTTCCTCTGCCTCCAGAATGTCAGAATCATAGGCAGGCGGTGCCCATCTTCAAGGCTAAGTATCAGGTCACCAACCTTGCCTGACTATAGGCATCACATGCTTGTTTCTGTTAGTTTTCATCCTCGCGCTCCCATTCCTGGGTGTGATGTGTGTGTTTCACATCAACTTCAGTAATTCTTAAATCCACACAAACTTGATTTGTATTGTAGAATACATACCCAGCTTACAGAGTGGTTGCCAACCACATCAGAGGTGTAACCTGCTAAATGGAGTCAAGTGACAATAATGAGTAGCTTAACTAGGAAATTCTGTTGGGGGGGGTGCTATTTTGAGTATTTGAGATTTGTCTGTTAGTATAGGTGTTTTGCCTGCAAATCTGTGTGCCATGTGCATGCAGTTCCTGAGAAGGCCAGGAGAGGGCAGCACAAAACCTAGAAGGGTTGTGAGCCGTGGGTGCTGAGAATCAAACTGGAGTCCCCTGGAAGAGCAGCCAGTGCTCTTCACTGCTGAGCCAGCTCTCCAGCCTCAGGCTGATATTTCTATCAGTTTGTCTTCGTTCTCAGTCAGCTCAAGTTTAGGAGTCTAGAAGTTGAGTGAAAGTTAGATGTCTTATAGACTAAGTTTACAGCTGTGCAGGAGTTGTCTTGGGGAGCAGAACCTATAGAATGAATATATAGGAGCAGGGCATTTATTAGATCGCTTACACAGTATGGCCTGGGTTCACCCAACAGTGGCTGTCTTCACACTGCAGAAGCAAAGAACCCAGTAGCTGCTCAGTCCACAAGCTTTTCCCTTGGATCTCATATCTGGACCGCCACCCACACATCCCACCCTCTTTTATGCTGTGTCTTCCCTCTGAATGACCTGATCAAGAAAATCCCTCCCTGCTGTGTCTAACTGTCTTCCAGTTAATTCCAGATTCAGGCAGGCTGACAGCCAAATGAACCATCACACACAGCCTGCAAAGGGAGGAAGCACGGTGTTCACAGCTGTGGCCGCTGAGGGTATGGTGGCTGGAGTGTACCACGAGGCTGTGTTCCTCTGTGGGGACCTGCCCACCGGGAACGTAGGTCACCTGTGAAGAAGTGGCCTGGAACCAAGGAAAGGAAAGTAAGTGCTGCAGAATCAGACGCAGCAGGGAGCCAAGCCAAGCGAGAACTCATTTATTGACAGGCAGTAAGCCTCTTTTATACCAGAAAACTTAGAACCCTAGGAGGAGGTGAAGGAACCAACCAATCATTTTAAAGGTAACCCTATTTACAAGTTGTTTATGTCCTGACATCTTCTCTTGTGTTTAGTATTTTATCTTAGCATAAATAACTTAAGCTAACCTTCTTTTCCCACCATTTGTATCTATCTAATTTCATACAAACAACCAAGCTAGCTTCCTCTCAGCCAGCCTTTGTATCTACTTTCTACATAAACAGCTTAAACTTTTTCTGGCATCATTTGTATCTACTTTCTGGCGAAAACAGTTTAAAGCTTAAGCTCTATTTGTCTAACTCCCTCTAGGCATCCTCTTTGCAGCCCATGTATGCCCCACATTCCTCCATCACAGATTCACACACACAAGCTCCTGGAACCCAGCCTGTTCCATATCCCCCACCCTAACCTGGCCAGATGTGGCTTCTGGCAGGGAGACACACTGAAACCAGAACAGAATTCAGCTCTTCAGTGGACATGCACCTACCTGCAGCTGACCCCAACTGGGTCTCAAAGACCAATGGGCAATATAGCTTTGTCTTGGTGTTTATTGCTGTGAAGAGTCACCATAATCATGTCAACTCATATAAAAGAAAACATTTAGTTGGGGCTTGCTTACAGTGTCAGACATTTAGTCCATTATCAGCATGGTGGGAAGCATGGCGGAATGCAGGCAGGCATGGTGCTGGAGAGGTAGCTGGGAGTTCTAAATCAGCTCCACAGGCAACAGGAAGGGTGAAAGACACTGGACCCGGCTTGGGCTTCTGAAACCTCAAAGCCCACCTCCAGTGACACACCTACTCCAACAAGGCCACACCTCCTAATCCTTCCAAATGGTGCCAGTCCCTTGGTAACTAAGCATTCATTACATGAGCCTATGGAAGCCATTCTTATCAACCACCATAGGCTTCCTGGGAGGCACTTGGGCTAACTTCTTAGTGTGATTTGTGGCCTTTGGCTATATGCCAAAACTTGTGCTGACAAGCACAGGAGTGAGGTGGAAAAACCACAATCTACAGTTGCTGCCAAGGGATGCAGGAGCAACCTTGATGCAGGCAGGACAGGCATGCAGGACTCCTGGGCCTCACTGTTAAAAAACCTTAAAAAGAAAGCAGAAGGGAGGGTGGAGAGTTAGCTCAGCAATTATGAGCACTCTTGCAGAGGACTGTCTCCACTTTGGTTATGATGATCTCTGGCCTCTGCAGAGGTACACATAAATCTCAGACAGGTACATATACATATATATGCATACACATACATTTTTAAGAAGTCTTTAAAAATTATTTTAAAAAAGAAAACAGGCCGGGAGGTGGTGACCCACACCTTTAATACCAGCACTATGGAGGCAGAGGCAGGAGGATCTTTGTGAGTTTGAGGCCAGCCTGGTCTGCAGACCCAGTGCCAAGACATCCAGGGCCACATATAGAAACTCTGTCTCAAAACAAACAAAGAACCCCAAAATATGTGATCTTGACGAGACTGGAGACTACCTCCGCCTTCAGGCCTCAGTGTGGTCCGCCTTTGGGGACAAATGCAGACAAGGCCACTTGCACTTTGGTTTTGTAGCTTGTCTCCTACGTTGTCTTTTGGGCACGTTTTATAAGCTTCCCCCCCCCCCATTTTATTAGACTTGTACTTAAGACACAAAACTTCATGACTAAAATACCCATCACATAGGGAAGGGGCTGGAGGGAGTGCTCAGTTGTTAGGAGCATCTGCTCCTCTTGCAGAGGGCCCAGGTTTGGTTCCCAGCAACCCTCATAGCAGCTCACAGCTATCCATAACCCCAGTTCCAGGATATCCAATATCCTCCTCTGACTTCCAAGGGCATCAGGCACACATGTGTTGCACACATATACATACGTTTTGTTGTTGTTATTGTGTTGTTTTGTTGTTTGAGACAGGGTTTCTCTGAGTAGCCCTGGCTGTCCTAGAACTCACTTCATAGACCAGGCTTGCCTAGAACATCTGACCGCCTCTGCCTCTGGAGTGCTGGAATTAAAGGTGTATGCCACCACTGCCCAGCCAAGCACACTTTTAACAATGTACATTCGGTGCAATATTAGCCTTAAAAATAGAGCTGTTTGGGGTTGGAGATTTAGCTCAGTGGTAGAGCACTTGCCTAGCAAGCACAAGGCCCTGGGTTTGACCCTCAGCTAAAAAAAAAAAAAAAAAAAAAAAAAAGAGCTGTTTGTATTCCCAGCATCCAGAAGCTGGAGACAGGAATCACATGTTGGAGCAGTTCTAGGCCAACCTAGTCTACATAGTTAATCTCTCTCTCTCTCTCTTTCACACACACACACACACACACACACACACACACACACACACACAGATAAACCTTGAAGATATTATGCTTAGTGAAATAAGCCCACTGCTATGTGGTTCTTCTTTTAGGAGATTCCTAGAACAGCCAAACACGCTGAGACAGAAAGTGGTTGCCAGGGGCTGGGGAGAGGGCTGATGAGAGACTGTTATTTAACAGACATGAGAAACATCTAGAGAGCACGGGGCACTTGCCTGTAATCCTACCACTCGAGAGGCCACGGCATGGGGATCACCAGAGTGAGTCTATCCTGGGCTCTAGTGTGAGTCCTAGAGATTGTTTGAACAACAATGTAAACAATTGCTTCAGAGGGGTCTTAGGATGAATTGTACTCTGCATGTATTGCAGCAGATTTTAAGGAAACAAGTGGCCTTCTCTCCTTTAGTTCTGGTGAGCTCACCCTCTCTTGTCTATTCAGTTCAGCTGCACAGTGGTTCTGTGGGCACAGCCTGTCTAGTATGCACAATGGTCAAGTGAACACATTCTATGTCTAATATACTCCCAGAAACAACAAGCAGCCAACAGTGCCTGTTCTCCAGAACCAATGTCCAAACTTATGACACTGCAATGTGACACTGTCGTCTACAAAGGTCACACCTGAGACTCACATAATTAGTAAACCCCTCCCCCCAAAACCCAACAACAACAACAAAATTTTGTAAGGTTTTAGTGTTGGGCCACATTTCATAGCTATCCTCAGGCGCAGGCTGGACGGACACTCTAAAGGTTTGAACAAGGTCCTACACAGACACAGATGTGCTAACAGTAGGAAACGGGCCTTGACAGTGATCCACCTGAGACTTAAAAACATCATAATTTCTGCTGAGCTATGTTATGCCGGAAAACAGTATCAGCACAAAGCATACCACATGATTCAAAATAAATGTTTCCTCCTTAAACAAAGAAGCAAAATACCTAGTGTGAAATTCTCAAAGAATAAATTGTTTTGTTTCTAAGAAGGCCAACTAGTTTTAACTGCCCAATATGCTAGACAGGTAAAGTCCTAAAAATTATGTGAAGAGCTGGTACAGCTGCTGAAGATTCCAGCTGACTCAGGAATCTATTCTACTAGATGAAGAAATGAGGGCATGTGGCTGTTACCAGGAACCTGGTCACAGCCCGGCACACTGGAGTCAGCTGTTGCGAAAACAGGCAGCAATGCAAAGTAGGACCTGGTCATCCTCAGCTGTCAGTCTGTCCCGAGGCCTATTTGCAGGCCCATCTGCTTCCCAGGATATGACCTCTCAGAGGGTTGTCTGATGTGCTCCATACCCTGGCATACATTACATGGCATACAGTAGCGCTAACAGTCAAGAGCCTGTGCCTTGAAACGTCATCATCAGAGGTTGAATCCTGGTCCTTCCCACTTACTATGTGACTGTGGTCAACTTCCTCACCTGCAGCAGGGATGACAATTCCAAGCAGTTCACGGACTACAGAAGAATGCAAAGCTTATAGTTAGAGCCTGGCACCCTGGACTCTGGAACAGTAATCTACTATAGTTAAGCTCTTTACGTCTGCGCGTAAAATACAGCGAAAACTGTAAATAACACATCGCCGAAATGGGTCTAAATTCTTGCCAGAAAACTTTGTTGATGCTCTGGTGACTGGCACCTCACCTCTGCAAAGCTCAGGCTAAGTGAGGGCGGGGCTCCGGTCCAAGGGGCGGAGTCCGACCAGCGAGTCACGCTGAGCTCAGGGGCGGGGCTTTCGTGCGCAGGTCACGTGAGCCGCTGTTGACACTTCCGGGTGGGACGAGAGTGAGGCGGCGGACTGGTTTGTCTGCTGAGGTACAGGCATGGCGTACCACGGCCTCACTGTGCCTCTGATCGTGATGAGCGTTTTCTGGGGCTTCGTGGGCCTTCTCGTGCCCTGGTTTATCCCCAAGGGTCCTAACCGGGGGTAAGTACGCCAGGCCCGAGGCAGTGGGAGCCGGGGAGCGCGGCGAGAGGATCACGGAGGGAAGGGTCGCGCGTGGAGGACTACAGCGGGAGGATGAGTGGGGTGGACCACAGAGGGGAGGACCGCATGCGCTCCTGGGAGTCTGCCAATGTCCCTGACCGGAACGTGAGGTCACCTCTGGCGGCCCCTCCCGGAAGTGATTTTTAGGGAATGCTTTGTCTTGATGGACCGAAGGCGTGCGCATCGACTGCGGAGAAGTTAAGGTGTCTCCGGAGCCAGTCTCACGGCCTTGGTCCTGTATTTCACGCACTGGAGGCTTTTTGCTCAAACTTCAAAGCAAGGGGTCTGAGAAATCGCCCTCTCTGTCCCCGATGCTATCGCATTTGCGGACTCTGACAAGCTTGCTAGTGTTGAGCTCAGCCTTTGCATCTAGTGAGCCCAACCCTGGAGGGGGTGAGCCTGATCTAAGCGAGGTTAAGTCACCCGGAGCCGAAGGTATTGTTTAGAAACCTCTGCGTCATACCTTCCAGGGCGCTCCTGCAGTGGTTGGCCAAGATAGATTTGCATTCCCTCACCCAAGGTTTTGCTAAATATCGCTTTCTTTGTTTGGAAATAAACTTCTGTATTATAGTATAAAACAGACCTCCTCAGAGCACATGGAGACACCCTCTTTTCTAGTTCCTCTTTTGAATTTCAGTTATTTTTTTTTCCATTTCAACTCAAGATCATGTGGAGGTGACAGACTGAAGTCGTAGTTTGTCCGAAACGTCCTTTGCGTTAATGGTGGCTGCATAGTGCTTAGCTCCACGGTACTTCACAGAGTAGACAATGTGTATTAAATGGGGCATTTTGATTAAAGGAAGTTTTACTGTGTCTTGTGTCATTGGCCTCTATTACTGTCTGGAAAATACTGACTTTTAGAATTAGCCTAAAAAAACCCCACTTTTAAAGGTTTACTTATTACTT
Organism: Onychomys torridus; assembly: GCF_903995425.1. Lineage (NCBI taxonomy): Eukaryota > Metazoa > Chordata > Mammalia > Rodentia > Cricetidae > Onychomys > Onychomys torridus. Next base: position 20,833,129 of record NC_050450.1, on the reverse strand, counting down.
ATTTTATGCGTATAGGTGTTTGCCTGCATGTATTTAAGGGTATCATGTGCGTGCAGGGCTCAATTAAGGATTTGGATCCCTTAGAACTGGAGCTACAGATGGTTATGAGCTGCCACGTGGGTGCTGGGATTCCAACCCAGGTCTCTGGAAGAGCAAGGGCTCTTAACCAAAGAGCCATCTTTCCAGCCCCCAAATGAACCACTTTTTAAAGTGAAAGGATAGGTCAGTTCCTATCATTTGCAAGCATCAAGTCCCACCTCACACTAATAGTTCTACAGGATCATCTGCAGTTTATAGCAGTTGATGTGGTATCAGAATTTGCACTAACTGAATTCAATTTTTTTTTTTCACCCTGGAGCAAAAGACAAACCAAATGCCTCTGATGTGTTTACACCAACCCTGTTTCATTCCATCACTGTCTGACTTTCTGGCCTTTCATCCTCAGAAAAGCCCTTCCTAACGTTCAGAGTTAGAACCTCCTTTCTTAAAACCCTGCTCTCCCCATCCTCAGGATCAGGTGCCACCCCTGTTGTGCAGAGTAAGGAAACCCCTGTTGTTTATAGCCAGGTTCTATTTGATCTGCAGTGACATAGTATCTGGGTCCCACTGGCAGCCTCCTCTGCAATCCTTGTGTTTCCTGCTCTTGGCAAGATTGAGCAGGTCTTAAAATGGTTGGTCCTAGGACTAAGAGGTTTACATTTTGAGAAACACTGCTCCAAGGTGATTGAGCTCTGTGACCTTGGGAGATTTAGTTAGCTTTCCAATGTTCCTATTTTCTTTACTGAACCATGGACATTTTAGGGTTAATTAATATCAGTTGCCTTTTACCCCCAGAAAAATTTGCAAATCAAAATATCTTTTGAAATTTATGGAAGAACTGGCACTCTGGTGATTTTTTTCCCCCTATGTGTGTGTGGTGGTAGGGCAGAGGGAGGGTTTCTGGGGAGTGAACTCAGAGCCTCCCACCTTCTAGGCAAGCACTCTACCACTGAGCTGTATCCCCACCCACCGTGGTCTGATTTGATGGATTAGGACATTTTCATTAAGGAAAGAAGGAAGTGTGTAAGAGAGGAGTGAAACAGAGTAGACGTCTGTGTTGAATGCTTTCCTCAAGAGACCCTTGCACGATGTTTTGAAAATGGTGTATATAGGGGTTATCAGGACCTGATGGGACAGCAAGAAGGTGGCTGGAGGGACAAGACCCTTCTGACGTGTGCGTAGCAGGGAACCAGCCCCTTTTCTTCTTTGGATTTTTCCTGCAGTGGGATATGGGCAGGACAAAATCCAGTCTGTGCCTGCTGTTACCTGTCCTGATCATGCCTGTCCTTCGTGATCTCCCTCTTTAGAAACCACAGATTGTCCAGAAGCATCAAGCTTTTCCCAGGGCTCTCGTTGGCAGATGCGGAAGAGTGCCGGGGTTACGTCCGCTCCGGTTTGTTTCCACGTTTTGTTTGGAGCATGCAGAACATAGAAAGTCACATACCCAGGGCTGCCTGGCGGCTTTGTGGGTAACGGTGCTCACTGCCGTGTCTGACAACACCACAGATTGTTCTGATTTCTCTCTGCACAACATAGTATGTTCAGAACGTTTAATGCTCTTCCAGAGGATCTGAGTTCAGTTCCCAGCACGCCTGTGAGGTGGCTCAAAACTATTTTTAAAGCCCTGTGGTGGTGGCAGCCCACCATGCCTTTAATCCCAGCACTGAGGAGGCAGAGGCAGGCAAATCTCTTGAGTTCAAGGCCAGCCTGGTCTACAAGAGTTCCAGGGCACCAGGGCTACACAGAGAAAACAAAAACAAAAAACAAAAACAAAAAACAAAAACAAACAAACAAACAAACCAAAACCTGTAACTCCAGCTTTAGGGAATCCAAGTTGATCTTCTGGTGTCTGTGAGGCACGCATACGTACACATAATTAAAAATATGAAGTAACTTTTAAAAGAGACTACATGCCAAGGCCATATACCACAATGGACTTATACATGTTTGCTTTATGAATGCATTGAATGTGTGTATGTAGATGTAAAGAGTTTTGCTGAGACATTTGAAAATGAATGGCAGCATATGGCTCCACTCCTGCATGATTGTGTGCAGCTCCCGTGGGCAGCTGTTTGAAGGGGAGCATGTTCACGTGGCAGCTGATGTTAGGTGTGTAATGCAAAGGTTCCTCAGCTGACTCCATTCTCTGAGAGACCTTTTGGGGAAGAGAGAAGACCGAAGAGATTCTAAGTCTAAGCTAGGCTCAGGAACAGAAGATGAGCAGAAACTTGGAACCAAGGCTCATACACATGTGTTGGAGGCAGAAGGGGTGATGGGGTGGTGGAAAAGAGCCTGCCTTTAGGAGTAGAGGGTTGAAAACAAGAGTTGGAAGTTGGAAGGCTGGCCTTCCATCTGTGCTGATTTGTGTAGCCTAGGTTAACTTCAAACTTGCCATCCTCCTGCCTTGGCCTTCCCACTGCTAGGATGATGGGTGTGCACTACCACAGCCAGTTGGGTGAAGGGCTTAGATTACAAATGACTGTGCAGGTGCTCAATTTGTTGTACAACTGTCGTGTTTCTTTGTCTTTAAAATGTGTTTAGAGGGGCTGGAGAGATGGCTCAGCAGCTAAGAGCTTTTGCTCTGGGAGAGGACCAGAGTTTGGCTCCCAGGACTCACACCAGGCAGTTAGTCCATAACTATCTAAAACTCCAGCTTCAGGCGATCCACACTGCCTTCCTGAGCATCTGCACTCGCGTGACTCCCTCACCCCAAACTCTAATACTTAAAAATAAAATGCATCTAAAATCGGACCAACACTCGCTACCCACACTGCTCTAAGCCTTCTCCACTTGTTCTGAAGCCTCAGCCTCTGTACACACACTCACGACCAGTCTGCCTCTGTCTCTTTCCCCAGCCTGTTTCAACCCAGATGAGAGATCGTGGGAGAAGTCACACCAGACTTCGTCAGCTTTCTTCAGATCCTGCCTGATAACATTTTAGGCAGCAGCCTTGTCAGGCTCCGCGATAAACCTCTTTGACTTCACCTTCTGCTCCCAAGCTGGCCTTGCTGGTCTGTTTCAGCCACCCAAACCTCCTCCTTCTGAACCTCCACGGCTCTCAGCTCATGCCTGAGTTTACTGCCCCACTGCTGGGTACTCACTCAGCCAGTCTGCAGACAGGCTCCATCACTGCCAAGGCTTCTTCACTCTGTCTGTCTTCCCTCCCTGCTTTATTTTCTTAGGTCAGCACTTCCTGATCCCACAACATGCTAATTAATGATAGATAATTGTCTATCTGTTGTCCCCCCCCCTTTTTTTTTTGAGCTGAGGATCAAACTCGGGGCCTTGTGCTTGCTAGGCAAGCGCTCTACCACTGAGCTAAATCCCCAACCTGTTGTTCATCTTATATGTTGTTTACTCTCGACCTCTCCCCCAGCCTGTAAACTTTACAGGGAAGGGCAGGATAGACTTAAAACAATTTTTTATTATTATTAATTTTTATTACATTATGCGGATGTTTTGTCTGCATATATGTCTGTGCATCACATGCATGTAGTTCCCCAAAATGCCAGAAGAGGGCATCAGATCTAGTATCAAAGTTACTGGAGTGCCAGGAACCAAATCTAAGTCCTCTTGAAGAGCAGCCAGTGTTCTTAACCTCTGAGCCATCTCTCCAGCTACCAGCATAGACATTTTAAATCAGTTTTATTCATTGCTACTTCTCTAGAGCTTGATACACCCTGGGTGCTCAGGTAGAATTGTGGAGTGAAGGAATGTACCAATAGATTAACCACAGGAAATGCATGCACAGAACTTCTAAAGGCTTAGCAAAATTAAGCTGGCATTCTGACATTTGTCCTGTTTGCTCCAGGATGTGGCAATCACCCTTGTGGGAAATAGGCTTCATTGAAGAGTGTAATAAAAGAATGATTCTGGGGCTGGAGAGATGGCTCAGAAGTTAAGAACACTGGCTGCTCTTCCAGAGGTCCTGAGTTCAATTCCCAGCAACCACATGACTCACAGACATCTATAATGAGATCTGGTGCCCTCTCCTGGCATGCGGGCATATAGGGAGGCAGAATGTTGTATATATAATAAATAAATAAATCTCTAAAAAATAAAAATAAAAAAGAATGTTTCTGAAAGGTTGATCTAATTAATTGTGGAGAGAATAAAAGGATTAGAAAAAAGTTTTGAATCTGTCTAAAATCAGTTAACCAAGCCAAACCAGTGAATCTTGTTGCTGGCAAGTGAATGGAAAAAAAAGAAGTCCACCAAAGAGGGAGCTGCTTCAAAGGCCGAATCCACAGCATGGGTGGGCATGCAGAGGGTGTTTGAGCAGAAGCTGACAGAGATAAAGTAGATTAGGGGAAATGACAGTGCTCATGAGTATGGTCTGTATGTGGATTGGACTCACAGCATCCCCCACACCTGCTCTACACTGAACCACAGTGCTCATGAGTATGGTCTGTATGTGGATTGGACTCACAGCATCCCCCACACCTGCTCTACACTGAACCACACCCCAGCTTTGAGGACTAAGATTCCAAAGGGAGAGCTTAGAAAGAGGATAGTGAGTTTTGATTTTATTGATTGTTTTTAAATTAAGACTTTTAAAGAGTTGTTTTATTATTTTTAAGTGTGTGTGTGTGTGTGTGTGTGTGTGTGTGTGTGTGTGTACACCCATGGAGGCCAGAGGCATCAGATCCCCTGGAGCTGGAGTTCAGGGCAGTTGCAAGTGCTGGGAACTCAACTCCAGTCCGCTGTAAGAACAGGATGTGCTGAGCATGAGTTCTGTTTTAGAAATGCTGAAATTCTGCTGGCCGGGTACCCAACTTTAACTTTTCATAAATAAATGGGGAGAGGTCCGGCTAGTGAGCATGGTTTTAGCAGTGTTAATTCATTGCCAGGAATACTGTCCAATACAGTAGTTCTGTCACAGGGAGTTGTCAGCACAGACTTCTCTGCTTCCAATCAAATTGCGGCACCAACACATTCCTTTAACGACAGATGTTTGATTTTGTACTCAAACTTGGTCTCAGTGCACACCGCGCGCTGTGTTGGACGTTTGGATAAGTGCAGGTCCATTGTCTTGGTGCGCAGTCCTGCAGTCCAGGAGAGTAGGAAGAGCTGTCAACCATTCTGCAAGGTCTGCGTGTTCACAGATGGCTAATAGTGGCTTTTTCTTTCTTTCTTTTTTAGAGTTATTATCACCATGTTGGTGACCTGTTCAGTTTGCTGCTATCTCTTGTAAGTATCTTGTCTCTTATACATAATATGTCTTAAAAACAGTTATTCTTGGTATTTATAATGTGTTAATTGACACATTATGGGTCATTGGCACTTGGATTTGTTTACTATCTACAGTGTCGCCAAATTGAATATGCTGAGAATTTCACATTTTCAAGTGCTCAGTGTGTTAGGTAAGAGCTGGCAGATGGCAATACAAATGTAATTTAATTGCTGTAAATGTTATAAACGCTTATAATTATCTAAAACTTGTAATTGTTCTACTTTATATCTTACTATTGTGATTTATTTATTTATTTTTGGTTTTTCTAGACAGGGTTTCTCTGTGTATCACTGGCCATCCTGGAATTAGCTCTGTAGACCAGGCTGGCCTTGTACTCACAGAGACCTGCCTGCCTCCGCCTCCCGAGTGCTAGGATTAAATGCCACTACCACCTGGCATTAAATCTACTATTCATTTTACTTAGTATTTCACATGAATGCAATGTCTTTTTTAAATTAAAAACTTTTTATTATTGTCATTTATTTTGCAAACGTGGGTGGGTGCTTTGCCTGCCTGTGTCTGTGCACTATGTGAGTGCTGTGCCCACAGGGGCCAGAAAAGGGCTTCAGATCTTCTGGGACTAGGGCTACAGATGGCTTGAAGCCACAGTGTGGATGCTGGGAATCAAACCTGGAGAAGAACAGAAAGTTCTCTTTTTTACTTGTTTGTTTTCTTTTGTTGTTGTTGCTTTTCAAAACAGGGTTTTTCTGTGTAACCCTGGCTGCCCTGGAACTTGTTCTGTGTCCCAGGCTGGCTTCGCACTCACAGAGATTTGCCTGCCTCTACCTCCCAAGTTCTGGGATTAACAGCGTGTGCCACCACACCCGGCTCATCATTGAGCTGTTTTAACGGTGTTTCCCAAAGTTGTCCATTCTCCTCTCCTTTTTCATGAATAGCATGGACAAGCCAAGCTGCAGAGGAAAAAAACAAAACTGAGTATTAATCTACTCGTGGAGCACATAACTGCCGCAAAGTGCTTGAAGGGCATACGATTTCTTCTTTATTAAACAGGGCACACACCAGAAAGTTACCCCTTTAGGGATGGATTTCCTTGCTGGCTTTCTTTCTTGTCAAGATCTCCCACTGTAGCCTAGGTAGTCTGGAGCTTACTCTGTAACCCAGGCTGTCCTCACATTCACAGCAATCCTCCTGTCTCAGTCTCTCTATTCTGTCAACTTGACACATAATCAAGACCGTCCTGGACCTCGAGTCTCAATGAAGAACTGTTTGGATTGGGTTGGCCTGTGGGCATGCCTGTGGGAGATTTCTTTAATTGCGTCAATGAACCCCAAATGCACAGGGCTTGGGCTTGAGCCCTAGACTAGATCAGAGTGGAGAAAGTGAGCTGAGTAGGAAGCACCGGCCCACACCAGCTGCTTCCAGTTCTTGACGCCCTGACTTCCTGCTATAACTACAGCCTGGAATTGTGAGCTAACATAAACCCTTTCTCCCCTAGGCTGCTTGTAGGCAGGGTATTTTATCACAGCAGCAGAGATGACACTAGAGCGTTTTTCCAAATGCAGGTTCCGGGCCTGAGCCACTATGTCCAGCTGGAATGTAGATCCAGAGTGTCAGGTTAGGGTTAGGGTTAGGGTTAGGATTAGGGTAATTGTAGCTCCCTGAGTCTTAGCTGATATAGTGGTGTGTGTGTGTGTGTGTGTGTGTGTGTGTGTGTGTGTGTGTGTGTGTGAAAACAGTGCTGACCACGGTATTGTTTAGTGCCACCACGAGCAGGAAACGGCCATTCCAATCCATCCTGAGATGAAAGGCCGGGACCCTCTGTGCCTTGGCACCCATGAATGTGTAGTCTCCTGGGGCTTCTGCACTAAGGTTTGTGTAAACTAGGAGTTTCCTGCTGAGACTCTTGGCTTTCTGCGCACACCTTCAGCGACTCCTAAGCAAGGCTTTCAATTTGTCATACAGCTGCTAAATGATCTCATGGTGTGTGGCTGTGCCAACACTAAGCCTCATGATGGGATTGGCTGAAGTTGACTGTTTTCACCCTTCTGTGATTTGGCTAGAGAGTAAAGAGGCTCCTTCAGCTGACAGCTCAGCCTCTCTGGCAGCAGTCTGACGAGCACCAAGTGGGATGGGAGAGAGCAAATGCACGTGTCATCAAGTTCAGTTTATTTGAGACAGGGTCTCCCATAGCTCTGTCTGGCTTGGAGTTTCCCGTGTAGACCTCAACTCACAGAGATCACCTGCCTCTGCCTTCCAAGCACTGGGATTAAAAGGCCATGCCAAGCCTGATTTTGACTTTCTAAACCCACTGTATTCTCTCTCATTTTCCCACCTTTAAAATTACCCACTCACAGGCAAGCCTGTTTTACCCCTCACATTCTCATCTGCCTCAGACTATTTTGAAGCAAATCTAGTTCATCCTGTGTCTTAGAGGTCACCACCATTTCAGACATAACCACAATATGGCTACCGTGCTCTAAAATTAGCTCCTTTTATATTACCAAGTAGCCTGTTACATTTCACTTCACTGATTTTAGTCTGCATGGATAACGAGCCACGTAAGCACTGCACTTTGTAATTGGTGGATGTGCTCTTGGAGGCTGCTGCATCACTGCACTTTGTAATTGGTGGATGTGCTCTTGGAGGCTGCTGCATCACTGCACTTTGTAATTGGTGGATGTGCTCTTGGAGGCTGCTGCATCACTGCACTTTGTAATTGGTGGATGTGCTCTTGGAGGCTGCTGCACCATCAGCACTCCTGTTGGCATCCTTGGGCAGAAAACCAAGGTTGCTGACAAGTAAAGATTGTGTTCTATCCAGGACACCTCTGCCTTGCTCCTGTTAGTAAGCTGGGATCCAAAATGTCAGTAGTGTCAGTGTCGAGAAACCCTGACCTCAAGGAAGGGATAGCGAGAAAAGGAGAAGTGAGCAGAGCCCAGCCTGAGCAGTGCCAACAGATGGAGCAGAGTCTCCTCTCTTCCCTGGGCCTTCGCCTGCCACAGCCCCAGTCATTAAGATCAGCCGCAGTCAGGAAGTACTAGTGTTTGTCTTGATTCTTCTGAGCAGATCACGTAACTTTCATTGTGATGTGTTCTATCTTGCTGATCTCTTTCTGTACCTGGTTTATGACTTCACTGTTCCAGTAGATGTGTGTGCATAGGAAGCTGTATGCGTTGAAGTTGGGTCTCTGTGATCCAGGGTCTACTGGATGTCTTGGAACAGGACCCACATAGGTGAGGTGGGATTACTGTTGAGATGAAAATGTGGCAGAGAAGGGTTGCCTGGGGCAGCCTCTGTGACAGGAGCTACACTGGAAAGCCGAAGGGTTGGTAGGTAGAACACCATCTGCATGCTCCTCAGAGAAGTTCCTTTTCACAAACAAGATGGATAGTAGCACAGGGGAAGCAAAGATGTCTCATTGCCCTTTCTGCTCCAGAGAGATTGAAGGGTGGGGGAGGGGCAGCATCACCTAGAAGCGTACCAGGGAGTAGGGTTTGGGTGATGATGGATGAGGAGGTCCCATACCTGCGAGGCAGTCTGGGTTTCTGGCAGAATTGGGTAAGCAAAGGTAGGAGACCCACAGAACTTATTTCCTATAGACCTGTCAGGCAGCCTTGGATCTGCAGACTTCCCACAGTTGTGGGCAGTGTTGGGTTTGGGCATTCAAGCCCTGCTGCTCCCCTTGGTGCTGGCACTGAAAAGGTCAGGGCTGGCTGTGTTTTCCTAGTGAGGACAGGCAGTCACTACTGCCCAGGTTTCGTTTTTCTTTTCTTGTTTGGTGCGAAGGACTGAGTCCAGAGCCCTGTCCACTGCACTGCTCAGCTCCCTTCCCAGCACTTGGACATTTCTTTGCTGTGTCTGTGTTTTGAGAGGGTCTCAGTAGGTGGGCCAGGCTGGCTGTGAACTCCTGATTCTCCTGCCTCTGCCCTCTGCATGCTAGAATTACAGGCCTGCAACGCCACTCTGTGCTTGTCAGATTTGTGAGAACTTCCTTGCTTCATTAAATGGTTTCAGCTTTTTTATTCAGAATAGTTTTGCTATATATGTATGAGTTTCTTCCTGACTGTCTTTTGTGTATTGAGCATGCTCTCTTTTTTCTTCCTTTTCCTTTAGAGACAGGGTTTCACTATGTAGCTTGGCTGGCCAGAAACTCACTCCGTAGACCTAGTTGATGCTGAGGGCCTTTGCCTTGTAGTTTAATTTAGTTTTGGTTTGTTGAGACAAGTCTGACTGCGTAGTCCAGGCTGCCTTGAACTAACAGCTTCAGCCTCCCAAGTATTAGGGTTGCAGGCGTGTTTGCCTTGTATTTACAGACATGTGGCACATGGCTCTATGTACCCAGCAGTCTTTATCTTTTAAATTTATAAACTTAATATAATTAGTAACATGCTAACTTTAGGCTCTTTTATTGTTTTGATTATTTTCTCAGATTTTTGTTCCTCTGTACTTTTCCTGTCATGTCTTTTAAATAAGATTAACTGAATGTTAGTGATTTTAAAATTTTCTTTAGGACCATATTAACTGCACTTTTTTCATTTAAAAAATTTAATTGTGTGTGCATGTATTTGTGCACATGAATGCAGTGCCTGTGGAGAACAGAAGAGGGCATTGGATCCCCTGGATCCAGTGATTCTTTCCTGGGCCTGGAGTTTCTGGAGGTTGTGAGCAGCCAGTGTGGGTGCTGGGAATTGAATCTGGCTCCTCTGGGAGAGCAGCCAGTGCTTTCAACTGCTGAGCCGTCTCTCAGGAAGTCCCCTCACCCCCTCCATTTCTTAATCCAGTTTTAATGTATTTCTTGGGATGGGGCAGATGTGTGGAGGTCAGAAGACAGTTTTCAAGGTCAGTTCTTTCTTTCTACCCAAAGCCCCTGTCCCCCTGTCTGATTAATTCATGCTTCAGAATAAAAGCCTTTGGGCTTCCAGCTTTCTTGAGTGATATTTGTGGTTTCTCAGACTGTCTGCTCTGGGAAGACCCTGGCCTTTGGTGTTTCTCATCCTGGTAAAGTCTGTCTGTGAAAGCCCAGACTCATCTGGTTTGGTGTCTGCACTGCACAGCTGTGGAGAGTGCCTGCAGCCACTTCACTCCCTCCCTGGATAATTGCCATCATTTAATTTTTCCATCTGAGAATTGCTTAATTTCTCTCAGAGGTACATTTATGATGTTTATATATAGGGAAGGAGAGAGCATGGTGCCTGGCCCAGCATGTTATCATTACCTGCTTTACGGAGACATAGATTAGAGTCTTTTCTACTATAGTATAGCAGATAAGAGGATTATGGGACTGGGGTTGTGCCCAGTGGTATTGTAAGGCCCCATTTTCAGTCCTTGGCACACACAAAGGGCTCGGTAGGTACTTTGGTTTGAAAGACCTAGTTTAGAAAATGAGTAGTCTTGAAGTCCTGGGGGAAGAAAGGGAAGAAATTTCAAGTTTAAAATTGTCAAAATTAGGGCGTATTTCTGTGGTAGCAAAGGGGCCACAGTGGTAAGGTTGGCAGCCAGTTAATAGAAAACATGTTTGCGTCTTCTCCTCTGGAGCTTGGGGTTCTCTGCCAAGCCCTCAGGCTGTGCCAGAATTTAGTTCTTTGTGGTAATAAGACTGAAGTCCCTATTTCCTCACTGGCTGTTAGCTAGCCACTACCCTGCCCTAGAGGCCACTCACATTCCATTCGGCCCTCCATCTTGAAAGCCAGCAGCAGCATCTCCTTCGTGTGCAATTCTTCACCCTTTAGGATTTTCTCCACATTTATTTATTAGTTTGTTTGTTTGTTTGCCAGTAATTGTCAAGCTTGGCAGCAAGCACCTCACCTGAACATCTTTCTGTCCCCCTGTTCATTTACCCTTTAGTAGTTACAGAGCTGTAACTAAGTGGTAGAGCATTTCCTAGCGTGGAGAAGCTATGGGCTCCATCCCCAGCACTAGGGGAAGCAGGTTTGAAGGAAGGAGAATAGCCGAGAAAGAAAAAGCTTAGATGGGATTCAGATGTCACTGGGAAAGGAAGGGCTCAGCCTGAGAGAGGAGCAGTTTTCATTGTTCATGCCAGGCCCGAGTTGGTTTTAATCTGTGGGGCAGTCAGAGGGCCATGTCCTGGAGGGCAGGCAGGAGGGCAGACACTCCTGTGCCGTCTCTGCAGCACATAGTCAACAGGGGCTCTGGTTCTATGTTCCTGCCAGGCCAAGGACTTCCAGATCAGAGCGTCCCTACGAGCTTCTCACAGTTCTCCACCCACCCAGTGATCTCTAGCCTGTGTGGACAGTGTCCCCTCAGCTCTGTCTTCTGAGAAATCAAAAAGTAGAACTCATTTTAAGGCGCAGTACAAGAACTCCATAGCAGATCCTTGCCACATACTGAAAGGCAGGGAGTTACTTGTTCATGTTTTTGACAGGCAGGCCTGTTCCTTTTCATACGGTACTTGATTGCCTTGGGTCTGTCCAGGAATGTACATCTCCCTCTCTTTGAGCCTGCCGTATGGCATGAGGCAGTCCACAGTGGTGTCTGTCACATTAACTGTAGGGTGTGTATGTTACAGGGAGCCTGGGAGACGTGGAGATACCTTAGAGATCTGCTGGCTCTGGGGTGGGTGGGTGTGAGCAGGGGCAGAGGTGATAATGGCCCAGTGCCACATACTCTGAAGACTCCAAAGTAAATCTCTTGGGCCTCCTTCTGTGGCTTGGGTACATTTTTAGCTATCTCACAGATAAAGGAGAGGAAGGAACATGGGGTGATTTTGAACTTCCTCTACCAGCCACTGCAAGATCCCCTATTATCTCTTTAATTCCTAACACTGTGAGGCAAGTGTTTACAAAGAGAAACAGACTTTGGCTGTTAGGTCATTTGCCCAGAGCCATGCCACCAGCATTTGGGATGCTTAGAGTTAAACTCCAGCTTTGGTACCTGTTTTCTAGCAGCTTCAGTGTGGCTTCCCTGCCTTTCCAAGGGTTGTGTCATTAGGTTGGAGAAAGGATTTTGAAGTCGTGAAGGATTTTGGAGCCAGGGCAAGGCACTTGCTTATGTTTCTGCTATCACATAAGGCACCACCGGCAGAGGTCACTCCAGTCGTGGCCCGGGCTAAGAGGACTGTGGATAGAGGAGCCAACCCTGGTTAGACTTCCCCATTTGAACAAGGAAGTCAAGAAGATCCTATACGTGCTTCCCTAGGAACTAGGCCACACTCATGTTCCCTCTTCTTCCTTCTGCGTGTGGAACAAAACCACTATGCAGGATTTGAGAGCTAAACTGAGCACTTCTTCCAGGTGGAGGGATGTAGTTTGTGCTTGGAGGACTCTCCCAGCTGCTAGGCGCCACTGGCCTGTCTGTGGGAGCACAGTCCTTTGCTATCCCCAGTAGCTCAGCCCTTCAGTCAGTGTCTTGGCATCCTCAGAGCCGGCCATGGCCACGACCCCTGAGAGTGATTGTGGAATAATTGGGGCGCCTGTAGACAGCTGGGCTCTACAGTGAGTTCAAGAGTATCCTGGGTAATTTAGCAAGACCTTATCGCAAAATACCACTACTACTACTACTACTACTACTACTAATAATAATAATAATAATAATAATAGTGATAGTAGGCTGGGAATGTACTTTGGTGATGGAGTGCTTGCCTAGCATCTGCAGACCCTCAAAAGAGGAACTTGGGTTTGCCCTGGGTCCACCCCAGTTCTCCAGCTCCCCTAACTGTGCTGTGCCACCGCTGTCCCACAGAAGCCTCTCAGCTGATGGTTATTAGGCCTTTGGGCTGTGGAGCCATGTGGAACAGTTTGGGCAAGCGGAAGGGTACAGCTCATTCCTTCTGGTTACACAACCAGTCCTCCACTCACTTCCATCAGGTCACAGCAGGCTTCTTTCTTTCTTCCAATGCTCTGTGTGTTTATCAGCTGAAGGGAAATTTCAAGTCTGTGGGTAGTCAGAGGGCAGGCCCTGAGTCCGTTCAGCCGGTTAGAGAGGGAAAATTCCGCTAAAATTCCAAAAGAAATAGCCTGTACTGTTTCTCGAGGCATTTTCCTAACAGGTTTTGTTTTGTTTTGTGGTGTGTGTGTGTGTGTGTGTGTGTGTGTGTGTGTGTGTGTGTCTGTGTGTCTGTGTGTGTCTGTGTGTGTGTGTTGGGGGTGGAGGTTGAGATTGACTTTTTGTTTCTTGATTTGAAGCATTGGAGATAGCGTCAAGGGCTGCACCTGCGGCTCAGTATTTGAGTGCTTGTTTACCTTGCACAAGACCCTCCCTGGGCTCTTATCTTTGAAACTGTTTGAAAACAAAATTAAACGAATTATCCCATCATTACAAGCTGAATGGAGGGTGGATGGTGACTTAGTTTTTTGGGTGTTTTTTTGAGACAGGGTTTCTCCCGTGTATTTTGGTGCCTGTCCTGGATCTCGCTCTGTAGTTGACCAGGCTGGCCTGGAACTCACAGAGATCTGCCTGGCTCTGCCTCCCGAGTGCTGGGACTAAAGGCATACACCACCACTACCCGGCGGTGACTTAGTTTTTACTCAGGAGGATCCCTTAAGCCTAGGATTTTGAAACCAGCCTGGGCAACATTATGAGACCCACCCCCCAAAAAATGCAAGATGGGGAGAGTATATAAATCTGGAAACTTTTACAAAGACTGACCTGAGACAGCAAAGTGGTTTATTCATTCTGATACTTACTCTTTCCATGGGCTGTGAATTCTCAGTTCTGTAATTCACGATTTTAACCTCACTAAACTCACGCCCTCACTTAAAGCTCCGTAGAGGCTAGCTGTTCACAGAGCAGCATTAGGTTGGCCTAGTCACCTACTGCCTGCTTCTGCCTACTTAGTATTGTGAACATCCACAAATCACTTAGCCTGCCTCCAGTTCAGGCTCCTTAACTGTGTGAGAACACCATCATGACATCTACAGGAGACAGACACACAGCTACGCATCACCTCCTACAGGTGCCTGAAGAGTTCTTTCAGAGACCTCCACTTCCGTGTCATTTGTAGCCAGGCTCTTATAAAAAATTTTAGGATCAACTGGGCAGATCCTTTAATCCCAGCACTCAGGAAGCAGAGGCAGGAGGATCTCTGTGAGTTCCAGGCCAGCCTGGTCTACAAGAAAGAGTTCTAGGACAACAAGAGCTATACAGAGAAACCCTGTGTCAAAAAACAAAAACAAAAACAAAGACAAAACAAACAAAAAAGGATTTTAGGATGAGTCTTGTGAAGAAAAAGTTAGTTTTATCAAGAAGCAGGTTTTAACGTAGATCTAAACTTGGCACTGAGAGACTCTATGGGGACAGCACACACTCAACACATGGTGCGGAACTGGTCTCTGGGGAGCAGCCCTGCCTGGTGCATGTGATAGTGCAGTACACCTGTGGTCCCGGCACCTGGGGAGGTGAGGGTCATCTTTGACTACATAAAGGTATTAAAGGCCAGCCTGGGCTACTTGAGACCCTGTATCATGATTGTGTCTTAACAATAGCTATATATTTTGAGGCACCATTTTTAAAGGATTCTTGCAGTAAGTGAGACCCTAGTATGGGTCCTTAAGCTCTAGTCACAAGGGTAGAAGCGGCTCTGGTTACAGGGAAGTTAAGACATTTGTTTTGACTGTAAACAAACCTCCATGTCATGTTGGTGAGAGCCACAGGAAGTCACAGATTACAGCTAAGAAAGGGATAAGATTAAAGGCATAGGTCAAAGGTCAAACATGCTTTGGCCTTAAGCATAGTTCACTCCTATTTTAATGTTCTTATTTGAAATAGCTCCGTAAAAAAGGAGCATTGTCTTTCTGTAGGCAGTCTTCACAACACATTGTGTTAATTGTGAGTCTTTCTGTAGGCAGTCTTCACAACACATTGTGTTAATTGTGAGTCTTTCTGTAGGCAGTCTTCACAACACATTGTGTTAATTGTGAGTCTTTCTGTAGGCAGTCTTCACAACACATTGTGTTAATTGTGAGTCCCTTACCATAGCACTCTGATTCTCCCTTTCTGCCGTCCTTCCCAAGGACTTCCAGCAAAGCTCCTGGGTGGCTGGTCTGTGCAGCTGAAAAGGCCCTCCACACCTCTTAAGTGCTGGTGTGTGTGTGTGTGTGTGTGTGTGTGTGTGTGTGTGTGTGTGTGTGTGTGTCTTGCAGAGACCAGAACAGGGTC
This sequence comes from Onychomys torridus, assembly GCF_903995425.1. Classification (NCBI taxonomy): domain Eukaryota; kingdom Metazoa; phylum Chordata; class Mammalia; order Rodentia; family Cricetidae; genus Onychomys; species Onychomys torridus. The sequence continues at coordinate 20,817,783 of NC_050450.1, read as the reverse complement.
CTCATATTTGGATTTGAAGTTCCAGGCAGTGCTGAAGCTACCCGGTGTGGATGCTGGGAACCAAGCTTGAGTCCTCTGGAACAGCTGCATTTGCCCTGAACCACTGAACCTCATGTCCAGCCCCTAGATGATATTTTTATTGCTCACTACACACGCTTGGAGAGGAAAGGTCGTAGGGACGGTGTGGGGGCTAAATGTATCTTTTTAATTTGATGTTTCTAAGTGTTGCCTGTTAGGTCTGTCTCTTACCGAGCACAGGGCTGTTCCTGAAGGCAGCTTGTATCTCCTGCTGGGCTTGGGTGGAATTTTCCACGACTCTCTGACCTCAGAGCTCTTCTGCAATGCAGTATCCGCCTGTGTTGTCCACCCCTCCGCTGTGTGTGTGTGTGTGTGTGTGTGTGTGTGTGTGTGTGTGTGTGTGTGTAGCCTTATTTGTGTTGTGTTTATGTTTAATACCCCAGTTCTAAAGGCCATCAGGCAATCTCATCTGAATTAACTTTTTGTTTGTAAAGTGAGTCAGCTTAAGGTATCTGTTTTGGCCTGGTTTCTTCCTGTATCACATTTCTCATCACAAAACAGACCTTTTGTGGCTGGGAAGGCAGATACGGTGTGTCTGTGGGCACCAGCTCCAGATGCTGTGCTGGCTGCTTCTCTGCATTGGCCATCAGAATCAGCCTTTGGTCTTGTAATTGGAAGAAAGGATTCCAAAAATGGCAGCCAAAGGAGGAAGAGACCCAACCGGTAATGGCCCAGTTGTGTTTGGCGGGTCCCTGTCCTGGAGAGGAGTTTAGAAAGAGGCTGTCATGGCCTCCTGTCTCCTTTGCCTCAGAAAGCAGCTCCCGAATGTACATGCAAGAGGGTCCGTGGGGGATGCCACTGAAACTCACTCTTCAGTTCCTCAGTGCTCGCACCCCCACATTAACCTCCACTCGTACCCACCCCAGAGACCATCTAACGGACTCCCGAGTTTTGAATAGGAACTAGAGACTGCGTGGATTTGGCATCATTCTGGTCTCTTCAGATACTTCCTTCTTTCCTGGCCATCTCCTCAGCCCCATTTCCATCCCTTTCCCCTGCTTTTCTTCTCTATGTACCAGTTACGATCTGATATTACATAAGATCTCTGAGGAGAGTGATATGGCATCTTTGCTGTGTTACTGGGGCCTGGGACCTAGTAATTGCTCATTAAATATTTGTTCCGTAAGTAAAACAGACGCCTGCAAGCTGCTTTTCTTTCTCCTTGCTTTTGTACTTACTCAGTGGTTCTCAAATTGTGTCAAGCCCATGAATTACCTCATCGGAAACTCTGTGACCAGCATGTGAAAACTTTAAAGCTAACCATGCTGCTGCTTTAGTTTCTGAGATAAGCAAGATGTTTGTACTTCCTTTGTAATTGATGTGTAATACAGAGGCACACCTTGTGATTTAAATCAGAAGTAAATGTCCATTTGGTTCTATGTACTGGGGCCCATGAAATGCTTGCCATGTTTTATCATTGATGGTGATTAGGAATTCGGTGGGCTGTGCCCCTAAAATAGGGCCTTGATGTCTGCACACTAGAGAAGATAAAAGTTGTGATGGTGACAGATTGTGAGGAGGTGAACAGGCTTGGTGGTAAGGATGTCATGGATTTGGGGAAGCTCAGATACGTGGCACATCATGAAGTCATTGAGGAAAGGCAGAGGCTCAGCTGTGATGGAGCCTCCTGCTTTGTGGATCATCTCAAATGAAGGCACAGTGCAACCTGGGAAATGATCTTTGGTCAGCTGTCTCCAGGAGCACAGTGTGAAGGCTTGGTCAGAATGGAAGACATTGAAGTTGGACTAACATGGTTTTTCCATCGTGTATGAAAATGGTTATGTTCAAGCCAGTTTCACCACTTTCTGCTCTTGTTCCTCCCCATCGAATTTTAGTTGGCTGATTGCAATTCTGGCCCAGCTCAATCCTCTCTTTGGACCACAGTTGAAAAATGAAACCATCTGGTATCTGAAGTACCACTGGCCTTGAGGATGAAGACATGTTCCATAGTACCAGGCACTGAGGTGACTATGCCCTTGCCCTGCCACATGGCCATTGTCAGACAGCCAGCTAGAGTGTTTGCTATGGCTTTTCCTCAGAACGTCATGGCTGTTTCAAGACAACCAAAGACTGTGGTTTGAAAATATGATCTGAAGAACAAGGGCATGGTTAGAACCAGCTATTCTCTTTGCTTATATCTTAGGGATTTATCCATGAGATTCTTTTAAAGTTTGTGATTACCCTGCCTTTTTAAAATGTAATTTAGGGCTGGTGAGATGGTACAGTAGGTGAAAGCACTTGATGCCAAGCTTGAAGACCTGAGTTCAAATCCTGGGACCCACCTACTGAAAGAAAACCAAGTCCTACACATTTTCCTCAGATCTCTCTCTCTCTCTCTCTCTCTCTCTCTCTCTCTCTCTCTCTTTCTCGGGGTGTGTGTGTGTGGTTTATGAAATTAAACTTGCACGTAGGCTTCTGACACAGATTAGAAAGTGAGTGTTCTTAGCTTTGTAACACTTAGCCACTGTAAGTGGCTAAAGTATTTCAAGTTGATGTCTTAGAATGCTTTGGGGACAGGAAAAAAAGCACCTTCTGAAGGTTAGGAATGGTAGTGCATCCCTGTAATCAATCCCAGCACTGATTTCAGAGGCAGGAGGATAATAAGTTCAAAGACAGCCTGGTCTATGTAGCAAGTTCCAGACCAGCCTAGGCTACAGAGTGAGAGCTATCTCAAACAGTATAGAATGAAGAGAAAACTGGTCTCAAAATGGCAGCTTTTATTTGATTCTGAGAATCCAAGTGGTGAACAATGACAGGGTGCAAAAGTTTGTTTACGACTGAGTGGCAGGATACTTGTCATCTGATTTGTTCTTGTCTCTGTTACTTCATTAAATGGAAGTTAGTGTCAAGTGTTCAGACAGAACTGAGCCATGTTCTCAGTCTGCATATATATTTCTTGTATACGTGTAAGTGTTTTGCCTATATGTCTGTGCATCACATTAGTGGAGTGCCTGAGGCTAGAAGAGAGCATCAGGTCCCCTGGAACTGGTGTTACAAGCAGTTGTGAGCAGCCTTGTGGGTGCTGGGAGCTGAACTCAGGTCCTCTGTGAAAAGCAGCCAGTGTTCTTAAAAACTAAGCCATTCTTCCAGTGCGCATCCTGAGAAAGACTGTTGTGTACTATACGATTTAAGTTCATAGCTTTTGTCAGAGATCCAAAGATCCCTTGTGTCACAAAATCGCGGAAGTGAAGATGGGAACATTTGGTGAACAAGTTCTGAGCAGCTCTTCACCATGGCCCCCAGGCCTGCCCTGGAAGCTCCTTTTCCTCTCCTCTTCCCGATCCTTTGCTCCTGACCTGGTGGCCCCAGGCCTGCTGTTTTCATGTTCCTCCTCTTTAGCGCTCTTAGCTCTTCTGCCGCTCACTGCCCCACCCACTCTTCTGACTTCACTTAGAAGGTGGGTCGGCAAGCGTACTTCGCTGGATGTGGTGCTAGCTTGGCCTCAGCCCTTGCCAGCTCTTAATGCTTCGGATGTTTCAGGGCTTAGCCTGCCAGTCATGTGCTTGCTTCCTGGCCACTGTTTCTTTTTCTTTTCTTTTCTTTTCTTTCTTTCTTTATCTTTTCTTCCATATAGGGTTTCTCTGTGTAGCCCTGGCTATCCTGGAACTCACTCTGTAGACCAGGCTGGCCTTGAACTCACAGAGATCCTTCTGCCTCTGCCTCCCAAGTGCTGAGATTAAAAGTGTGCACTACCACTGCCTGGCCCTGGCCATTGTGTCTAGGTGAGTTCTTTCATCGCTAGATGCGGTTAGCTTTCTAACTTTTAGCCACTCATTTGTGCATTGCCTTGAGTAATTCAATGCCTGCAGCTTTGGCTGGCTTGTCTCCTGTGGTTGAATAAGACTACCTTTGTATAATAAAGAAGTAGTTCGAAAATTTATCCAATTTTTAAAAAAGATTTAGAAACAAGAGACAGCCACCTTCATTCACATACCCTATTTGAATGGGTTTCTTCATTCTGGCCTTGGCACTTGGAAGTTACTTTCTCATCTACCCCCCCCACACACACACACACACACCATCACCAGTCTCAGCTTTATCTGTTGGTTACCTTAGTGATTCCTTTTTTTTTTTTACAAAACAACACTGTGATTGATAGTTCCAGCTCCATCCACAGCTAGTTATTTACACATCACAGAGAGGATTCTGTGCCCCATAGTGGGCTCATCCAACCACAGAGCCAGGCCTGTAGTACCACACTTAACTGTAGTTCAACTGTTGTCATTGAGGTTGAATAAAAAGTAGCTCTCAGTTGTGTGAGGCCCACTTGGGAGGCAGAAGCAGGAGGATCTCTCTGAGTTTGAGGCCAGCCTGGTGTACATAGTGAGTTCCAGGACAGTCAAGGCTACCCAGAGAAACCCTGTCTCAAAAAACAACAACAAACATGAAGGCCAATTTTCCTTTTTGTGATTCTTTGGGTTTTTTTTTGTTTTCGTTTTTTTTTGGGTTTTTGTTTGTTTGTTTGTTTGTTTGTTTTTTTTAAAGCCAAAAGAAGGGCTGGAGAGATGGTTCAGAGGTTAAGAGTGCATATTCTTCTTACAGAGGACCCAAGTTCAAATCCCAGAATCATACTTGACTGCTCACAACCTCCCACAATTCCAATTCAAGGAGATCTAGTGCCTCTTCTGGACTCTGAGGGCACTTGCACTCACACAGGCACATACACTTTCCCTCCAACACACCCCCACTCCCCCACCCCCCACAATTAAAAATAAAATAAATCTTGAAAAAGTCCAAAGGCTGAGGAGATCTGTCAGTGTGTTCTTCATGGAAGATTCTCAGGTCAGCTTGATCATTTGCCTGGACAGAGTTTCGACAGAGGAGTTGTTCTGCAGCCCAGGCAGGCTCCAAAAGTGATTGGAGATCACAAGGGGCAGTCTTCTCTGACCACCTTGACCGTGCAGTTCTCCTAGTGCACCATCAAAACAATCCTTGAGTCATCCCATTTCCTCTTTTGTTTTTCTGCTCTTGGGGATTGAACTCAGGGTCCAGGGCACGTTGAGCATGCTCTCTGTCACACTCTTGTCAGGGAGCCACTGTCCCAGATCTGCCTCTTACGAAATCTCAAGTTGAATGCATGTTGTCTGCAACTCAGGTCCTGAAGAAGCAGCAGGCACTCTTGTCTTTTAGGATGTGAGTCTAGCCTAGCCACCTCTCCAGCCCGGCAGCATACACTCCAACCGCTGAGCCATCTGTGTAGCCCAGAGATGCCTACTGTAAGATATAAGATAGCCAGTGTGTGGAGATACTGAAATTAAACATTTGCTGTCTTCACATGTGTGGTGTTGTCATTGTCACCTGTGCCTGGGGTAGTCAGAATGAGGAACAGCCTGAAAGGCAGCCTGGAGTCCCAGGGAAAGACAAGGAGCTCGCTAGTCAGTGGGCCAACCAAGGTGGAACACAGGGTGCCCGTATTGTCGGCCAGCTGCCTGCTCTGAGAGGGGAAGCGAAGAGCACAGGAGCTCACTAAATTCCAGCTCCTTGTGTTAGTCAGCTTTGTGTTTCCTGCTTTGGGTAAGTCACATTGCTGTTTGTGTAGTTATATGATAGTGATGTCCTTGGTAATTGGACCTTCTCTAGAACCTGCCCAAACCTGTGTGATGAGTACGCCTGGTCTTCATCTGAGGTTTGATTGAGCACCTACCTCTTTCTAAAGTACTGACATGGCTAACTTTGTGTTGGGAGAACAGACGAGACAGTCTCACTGTATTGACTGCTCTCAGGCTCACCGTCCTCACATCAGCCTCCTCAGTGCTTAGATTATGTGCGCCATGCCTGGCTTTGCTTGAATTTTTTTTTTATGCTAACTATATCCCTAATCCTCCTTTTTATTTTTCGTTGTTGTTGAGACAGGGTCTCATTATATAGCTCTGGCTCACCTGGGACTATGTTGACCAGTCTGGCCTCCAACTCACAGAGATCTACCTGCCTCTGCCTCCTGAGTTCTAGGAATAAAGGTGTGATCTACCACATCCTGCTCACGTTTTATTTTGAGAGGGGATCTCACTAAGTTGCTTAGGCTAGCCTTACGATTCCTTCCTCAGTCTCTGAAGCAGCTGGGGTTACAGGCCTGGCTACTTTCCTACATTCTGCTCCCTCAGTCTTTCTCTCTCTGTCTCTCTTTCCTCCTTCCCTCCCTCTCTCCCTTTTTTCTATTTTTATGTGTACAGGGGTTTGGTTGCATTATGCTGTAGCTCTGGCAACTTTTAGTTCCCCCATTTCTTAAATTTTATATGTATGGGTGTTTGCCAGCTTGTTTGTCTGGGCACCATGTGTGTGTAATGCCCTTGATGGCCAGAAAAGGGCATCAGGTCCCCTAGGACTGAAGTTACAGATGGGAAGTTGTGAGCCGCCCTGTGTGTGCTGGGAACTGAAACCACGTCCTCTGGAAGAGCAGCCAGTATTCTTAACTGCTGAGCCATCTCTCCAGCCCCCTTTCTGTTCTTTGAAGAAGGGTGAAGGACCTAGATGTTAGAGGGTCTTAAGTTACTAAAACTGTTCTGTTTTGCAGGTCACAGAGAGAATGCCTTCTAGATGCAAAATCAGCTCTACACCCAGACTACCTTCTTCGATAGCCCACTTTGGGCATTGCCTGCCTTACACTTGAAGACCTTCCTCTACATACAGTATTTTTTCCTTCACCTTTTTACACTCTGATGAATTATGTGCCTACTTAGCTGACTCTGTGAGATGTGTCTGCACTCCGCTGAGAGAAAAGATGCTGTTCTGAGAAATCTGTTACTCTTGTCTTGGAGCCTGTGGCTTTGAAAATGGCTCTTGCCAGCTCACAACATGAGAGTCGGCGATGTGTTTAAAATTGCTGCAAGACAAATAAGACTCAGTGGGGCAGTCAGAAGTGCCCGCTCAAGAGAAGCTCTACCCCAGCAGATGTACACCAAGCTCTGTTTTCAGGATGAATTTCTTACTTCTACATCTTTGGAATAAATTATTTTTCTTCTTTCTTTGGAAATCTGGCTCCAGTGTTTAAAAAAGCTCGATTTTCTAAGCTCTTCTGTCTCTAGATAATGCCTTTTCAAAATGAGGTTGTTGTCTAACTTAGGTTGGATGTATAATCCGGCTGGCCTTGTAGTATGAGACACCTGGAGAGACTGGTAAGTACTGTTCTTGATCATTCAGTAACCGTTTGAGAGCTTACTTCAGGCAGGGCACTGGAGGAAGCAGAAATGTTGGAATGGGACTCCTGCATGCTCCAGAGGTCACAGGCTGTTTGGAGAGAGATGGTCCCTATGCATAGAGCTGTAACATAATGGCATGCTTGACCTTTGGAAGTGGCGGTGAGATGCAGGTACATGCAGCTTGGTCCCTGCTCCGTGAACTGAGATAAGAGGGTTGCTTGAGATCAGGACTAGGTGGCCAGCCCAGACAACACAGGGAGACGGTGTCTCTTTTTAAAAATGAAAAGATTGCCGATGGTGAGTTGAGGGCAATGTCCAGCCACAGGAACAAGATAGTAAATATGGCCGTGGATAGAACTGTCACATCCCCAGAAATAGGACAAAAGAGATCTAGGGTGATTAAAGGCTTGGGCCAGGGGATGTTTTAGTGGCAGACGTCTAAATTGCTAAGTTAGGGGCTGTGTTAGTCTGTTTTGCGGCGCTAGAATGAACCAGGGTCTTGCACAGACGCTGAGAGTTTTAAGAAAGAAACTCAAAGTTAAAATAGATTGGATTTTCAGCGGTTCACAGTTCTCTGACAGCTAGCCAAGAGCGATTTCCTGTTTTGCAGTTTGCACTTCTGTCGTCCTGGACCGTCTGGACTCTTTGCTTCTGGTTGAAGTGTCTCTCTTGCTCTTTCTTACATTGACACAAAGTCGAAGTTTGCAGGCTGATCTTGAATTTATGATCCTCCTGCCTCTCCCACCCACCAGCTTTCTTCTGCTTTCATTACTTTATTTCAGTTTTAACTCTACCCTGCTTTCTACCCTCCCCATACACTGGGGAGTAAACCCAGGGCCTCACATATGGTAGGTGAGGGCTCCTCCCCTGAGATATATATATATGTCTAGTCCTTTGCTTTCATTTGAACTTAAAAGTTTTTCTAAAAGTTTAGCTGGAGGTGTAGCTCAGTGTAGATGGCCTAGCATGTGCAAAACCCTAGGTTCCTCCCCTTAACCCATCCTCTGGTCCCATCCCCGCCCCCAGACAGGGTTCTTTTAGAATTAGGTACCTCCACATTTTATATTCCCAACCAAGGAACCTATTCTTTTAAATTAAAAATATTCCTTACTGCATTTGTTTATTAGGGGAGTGGGTATGTATGCGTGGCTATGATGCATGTGGAGGTCACATGCAAAAGTTGGGGTTCTTTTTCCACCATGTTAGTCATGGGGATTGAACTCATGTTGTCAGGCTTAGCAGCACATGCCTTTACCCACTGAGTCACCTCAGTGGTCTCCAAAGAACCTCCTTAGTTATTTTCATGGAATCTCTGAAGTGCTAAAGATTTGAAGTTGAAGTTACCATGGTCATGCATATGAGCGATTTGCCTCCATGTGTGTCTACGCACCATGTGTATGCCTAGTCCCATGGAGGCCAGAAGAGGGCATTTGATCTCCTGAAAGTTGAGTTACAGACAGTTGTGAGCAGCCATGTGGATGCTGGGAACCAGACCAGGGTCTTCTACAAGAGCAACCAAGTGCTCTTAACTGCTGAGCCATCTCTCCAGTCCCAAGATCTATGCTTTAGAATTTTCACCCAAAAGCACTTTATCCCTGGCCACCCTGCCTCACTCCAACTAGCTAGTAGCCTGCCCTGGATATCTAATTGGGGAATGAATCTGCCATTACAGATAACCACACTGTCTTCCTCCAGAACAACTTGTGTGACCTTTAATGATGACTTGTCATCTAAGAAGTGATGCTGGTGGTTACAGCAGGTGCACAGGTCTCTGTAGCCTGCCAGCTCCAAGTACTCAGCAGTGTTCCTCTGCCGTAGCCATGCCCACGGATTCCCTGAGAAGCCTTGCAACCCATTATCACAGATAATCCATCTGAACCTGTCTCTCACTGTGTAAGCAGCTCCCCTCCCCTTCCAGCAGACTGAAGCATCTGCTTAATTGTTTGTTTGCTGCAAAAGACAGGACCTCCCTGTGTCACCAAGTCTAGCCCCCACTGAGTCCGTTTCAGTGGCTTTGCAGCAGAGGTTTTCAAGCTGCATCACATTTGGCCCTGCCAGGGTAGCTGTACTTGGTCGGGTAGAAGAGAATGTTAGCTGTGGCATGCCTTGCAGTGATGGAGAAGGGCAGCTTTGGGGGTGCTTCTCATCAATGACAGTGGCTTAATGGCAGAGTAATTGAAGGCACTCACAACCCCGGCTGATCAGTGTCTGTAGGTTGTTTTTGCTGATCCACTTTTACCTTCTCCCTTGTTCTAATCAAATTACCCATCAGGAAGTGGCCTGAATGACATTGCTGATTTGCTTGTGATCTTGTTTTCAATTTGGTGGGGTTGCTTCCTGCAGTCATCAGTAAGGATGGTTGGTGTGTCACTTGTGCTGACAACAGTGAGAATGACGTGTGTGTGTGTGTGTGTGTGTGTGTGTGTGTGTGTGTGTGGTGTGTGTGGTGTGTGTGTATGTGTGCATGTGTGTGTGTAAGGCTCCAGGGCTGTGCTATGACAGCCAGATGTTGATGGCTCTGCAGTAGACTGTCTTGCCCTGCAGCCCTCAAGGGCCATGAAAGGCCTGGATCTACAGCTTTGTCTCTCAGCCCTCCTGTGACTTTCTCCTGTTGAGGCCCCATGGCACCTCTGTGAAGCAGGGCAGCAAGACACCTGGAGAAGAAAGGGATTTCTCTTGGCCAAACTGCAGACGAAAGATTTCTCAGAAAGGTTGCTTGCAAGCCTCTAAAGGTCAAGTGCAGTCCCTGTACCGTCACGTAGCTTTGTCAGTGGCTTTGAAATGAAGGGGTAATGAAATCTGTTCAGATTGGGGGAAGCTTGCTGAGTTCTGTTTGCCCAGGAAGTCAGTGTATTCTTGAGGCCCAGTTATTTAAGCTATTCCATCTGTCTGTTTAGTGGTGCCAGGGATGCCCTCTGCTCACCTCACACTTTCTGTTCAAGCTAACCTTGAACTCAGTATCAGACTAAGGCTTCAGTGTCCTGAGAGGTGGGATTACAGGTGTGAGCCAGCATAGCCAGCTCCTACCTGCCTCTTCTGTTATGCAAAACTATTACCAAATGATGGTGAATCTGATTTGTAAATTATAATACATACAGGACATTTGCCCAGGAAGTGGCCCAATCCTTTGAGCATACTGGCTGTACTTCTCTATTGAAATAGGACCCAGAGGGACAGGTGACTGTTTTGTTTCTTGTTTTTCCTATCCAGGTTTCCCTTTTGGATAGGCTATTTGACTTAGAGGGTTCCAGAAAAATCAATAAAAGGCACCTGTGCAGGGCCTGAGCCCTGAGATCATGAGTGGTTGGACCTCACCCTTCCTGCCTTGCAGGTACTACTCTGTATCACCCCAGGGAGGAAGTGTTTCTGGAATACTTTAGAAGAGCCTGCCAGTTGCTATATGGACCCCAGGGCCTTGCACATGCTCAACAAGTATTTGCCCCCAAACTACACCCTCAGTCCCCTGAGTGTTGAGTTTACCTACCACACCTAGCTTTGAAATTATCGCTGAGTCAATAAATTATTGGATTTTTATCTTCCAAAACATGAGAGTCAGTGGTGGGCTGGAGAAACAGCTCAGTGGTTAAGAGATGTATCGCTCTGCAGAGCCCCCAAGCTTGGGTCCCAGCACCCACATGGTGCCTCACAGCTATCTGTAACTCTTCACACTCTGCAGATACCAGATTATGCACATAACGTATATGTAAGGCAAACATTCATACACATAAAATAAAATTAGTAAATCTTTCTTAAAAAGTCAATGCTTTCTTAGATCTAAGCATTTTAGAATGATTATAACCCACAACCCTATTTGGAGAACAGATGTATTTACAATGTAAATGAAGACTTATACAACAAGTACGTGTTACTTTCCCTGCTGCATCCCTTCTAGAGCTTTCTACTTAAGTGGATGAAGTTGTAGAAAATCCATAATTTTAAAAAGAAAATGACACACAATACTACATTAAGAATATTTATACCCTGGAACAACTGGAAACAGCATTGCTGTCCCAGACCAGAGGCTTATCAGGGAGGTGTGGTGGTGCACCACTGTTCTTACTTTGTTTTTTTCAAGACAGGGTTTCTCTGTGTAACAGCCAGGCTGCCTGTCCTGGAACTCAGTCTGTAGACCAGGCTGGCCTCGAACTCACAGAGATCTGCCTGCCTCTTCTAAGTGCTGGGATTAAAGGTGTGCGCCACCAACCACCCGGCAAGTGCATAGTTTTTACAGGTGAGGCAAGAGGACAGATAAATAGAAGCTGTCACTCCTGCCACCAAATTTAGTAACAGAAGATCAATTCTGTTTAAAACTGTATCTGGAAGAGATTGGATAGAAAAACAACAAAACCAACATCTCCTTCTGTGTTGGTTACGTTCCTTTTACTTACAGAAGGAGGGGTATACTGGGGACTTAGAGTTCTAGTGGGATAGGAGTCCAGCACCATCACGGCAGGGAGCATGGCAGCAGGCAGGCGGGCATGTTGCCAGAGCAGCAGCTGAGAGCTTACATCTTATCCACAAACAGGAAGGAAGCAGCTCACTGGGGATGGTGAGAAGCTTTTTAAAGCTTCAAAGCCCACCCCTGACACACCTCCTCCAACAGGCCACCCTTCTTCTCCTTCCCAAACAGCTCTACCAGCCTGGGACCAAGTATTCAAACAAGCCTATGGGAGCCATTCTCACTGAAATCCCTGTACCTTTAAATGATTTCAAGTGATTTTAATTTATCTTTTTACTTTTTCAGCAAAAATGTAATCTATGAAAAGGCTTGTGTGGGGAACTAGAGAGATGGCTTGGAAATTAAAAGTGCTTCTTGCTCTTCCATAGGATCCAAGTTCAATCTCAGAACCCACATCAGTCAGTTCACAACTGCCCATGACCCCAGTCACAAGATCCAATACCCTCTTTTGACCTTTCAGGCACCTACATACAAGTGGTATATAGACATATAGACACATATATACATTAAAATAAATCTTTATTTTTAAACCTTTTAAAAAACTTTTTAAGAAATTATGTGTATGGATATTTTGCCTGCATGTATTTCTAGATACCGTGTGTGTGCACTGCCCTCAATGGCCTGAAGATCCCCTGGCCTCAGTGGCCTCAGTAGCATCAGATCTCTGGGGACTGGAGTCACAGATGGTTGTGAACTATCATGTGGGTGCCAGGAACCAAGCCCAAGCCCAGTCCTCTGGAAGAGCAGCAGTGCTCTTAACCACTGAGCCGTCATTCCAGCCCCTAAAAATTTTATATGTATATAAAGTGTGATGCATGCTTATAAGCTATTTGGAAATAGGAGGGTCTCGAATTTGGGACCATCCTGTGTTGCAGAGTGAATTCCAGACCAGCCTATACTACCTAGCAAGACCCTGTCTCAACAAACACAAATGTAATAACTTAATAAAAAGAAACAATGGCAATTACTTTACTAACAAAAGGTAATGGAATATTAGAGAAAAACCCTTCCAGATTGGAAATGTCTGTCCACAGAAAAATACATGATAGGAAGTAGTTCACAGTAGTATCATGATTACTTCTTTGACAATTTTGTATAGCTTTCAAGTTGTCACAAAGCATGCATTACTTTTATGATTGGGGAGGGTGTTGTGTTTCTTATGGACTGTTGTCAAAAGTTAGTACTTCCTTCAAGCTGTATAAACACATCCTTCTTCCCCCCACCCCCCACCAAGCATTCAGGATCAGGGAAGTGAAGTCAGATTTGCTGAGACACAGAAACTATTCTGAATCAGAAAAAAGCAGTCGATTCACAGAGAACTTGTGAACAGCATTGGCTGAGCTGGGCAGTTCAGACCCTTCAGGGTGTGAGTCCTCTCTCTGGCTTCCTTTTGTGGAGGTATTCACAATGACCTTGTGGAATGATGAAAAGAGAGCATTGATGTTGATTCTGCCCACGTAGAAAGTGGAAATGTGGGGCCATGAATGTGCTGGGGTCCCACATGGGTTAAAGAAAGTCCCAGTGTTCTTCTAAACAAACAACAGTCTTTAGATTTTCATCAGGATTTTGGCTTGGTTTCCAAAGTGTCATCACACTGACCAAAGAGCTACTACCATGGGCTGCCACCCCAAAATGGAACAAGTGGGGTAGATGTTTGGTAAAAGTAAAATGGTGTTTGAGGACTATGCGTTAGGAAGCTGAGAATGACTCTCTAAGTCCCCCAGTGCTTCTCAGCAGGTATTTCCAGCACCTGCTTGTACAGAAGGAGGCTGCTTGCAAACGATATTTTATAAACAAGCTTAGACTTGGTTTGGTCCCCATTAACTGCCCCCCCCCCTTTAAAAGATTTTGGGGCCAGGTGTTGGGAGTGGGAAGCGGCTAAAGAGAGCGCAGCAGTTAAAAGCACTTCCTGTTCTTCCAGAGGACCCAAGTTCAGTGCCCAGCACCCACACTGGGGGGCTCAAACTGCCTGTAACTCCAGCTGCAGGAGATCTGACACCCTCTTCTGACCTCTGCTGGCACCCGTACATGTACTCAGAGATATACATGTACTCATAACTGAAAATTTTAAAATAAATCTTTTTACTTAGCGTTCACTCCCACTCTCACCCTATCCAGTGCTTCCTAGGAAAGTGCGTTCACTAAGTAAGGGCACTCAAACTAAACTAACACTGGGAGAAAGGGTTTTGAAATTAAAAAAAAAAAAAAAAATGGCCTTTAGTGGTAAACTCACGGAAGGGGGAAGCTTGAAGGACTGACTCCAGGCTGACTAGGGAAGAGGTTGCAGGGCCCAGGAGAGGAAAACATCCAGGGATGTGGTAAACTGAAATAAATGGAAGCTGGGAAGCATCCACCTTGGCCATGGCTGTCAGACCAGCTGTGGTGCTGGCTTGGATGCAGGGTAGCGATGGAGAGCACAGGGAGGTGTTAGAGAGTGCACTTCAGGTTCCTGGTAGAGGAGAAGCTGCAGCATTTCCACTGAGATCAGACACAGATCCAGTAGCCTTGGCACAGCCAAGTTCAGCAATGGACAGTTCATGTTGACACATCCCAGGTGTCTGCAGGGGATAGTGTCTGGGGCTGGTTGCCTAGGTCTGGAGGGTAAGAAGGACTAGCTAGAGATAAGAATGTAAGGGGCCAACACAGACAGCTGAAGTTATGGATATTCATGATTGTGCGAGGAAAGGACCTGTCTAGAGGCTTCCACTCTCATGCGTCCATCCCCAAGAGGCAGGACAAGGAAAGAGTCTGTAAGGAAGAGCCATCTGAAAGGACCATGGCTCAGGTAGCCGTCAACACCACTCTCTCTTCCACCTTACCAAACAATTTATGTACATTATCTTATGAAGTAAATAGAACATACTCATCATATATGTGACCTGCATGTGCCCTTAGAGTCGGGGGAAGCATCATCCCTGTGCAGGAACACCTCCCTCCTCTCCACTTAGGTCTGTAGAGCCCAGGCTCTGGCCTGGAGGTACTCGGCCCCTCTGGGTTTTCACTGCAATCTTTGCTTATCTCTGTCAATACACTTGTCATTTGTTTGTTTAGTTTGGTTTTGAGACAAGGTCTTACTATCTAGCCCTGGCTGGCCCAGAACTCATGGTATAGATGAATCTGACTTCATCATTCACCTTGAGTGCTTAGAAAATCCTGCCTGGATTCCAGGAGTAATCCACCACAGCCGGCCTGTTCCAATATTTGATCCCCACAGTCTTGCTTGAAGGAGCTATTTAACGATGCTCATTAACTTAGAGTTAGTATGGGGGGGAAATCCCAAGGGAGATGACTTTTTTAGTAAATTCTGATCTTTGGGAATCGAGTTTACATGATGCAATGTCACAAGTATCTAAAGCTACAAAGTGCTCTTCCCTGTGTTGAAACTTGTGATGATACCTTTTCTCTTTCTTTCCATTTTTATGGTGCTGAGTACAGAACCCAGAGCTTTGTGCATGTGTTTTGTAGGGCAACTGCTTAGCCACTGGGCTGTACTTCCCACCCTCCCACCCCCACATAACCTTGAACTTGTACTCCTCCTGTCCCAGCATCACAGGCGTGCATCACCTGGGATAGTCTCAATCTCTCAAGGAGTTTTTGTTTGTTTGTTTGTTTTGTTATTTTTGTTTTGTTTTTCCAGACAGGGTTTCTCTGTATCCTTGGCTATCCTGGAACCCGCTCTGTAGACCAGGCTGGCCTCAAACTCATATCCAAGGTTCCTAGCTGGGATCCACATATCCTTATGTCTATGGCTTTCTTTAGGCCCCCAGAAATGTTTAGAACCATTTTTATTAGTAATAACAGCCGGATGTAATGGTGCATGCCTTACTCCTAGCTTCTCAGAAGGCGGTGGCAGGAAGAATGCAAGTTCGAGGCTGGCTTGTGCAACTTAGACCCTGTTCCAAACTAAAATAAAAAGGAGCTGGAGGACTTGCCTAGCATAGCAGAGCCCTGGGATGGGGTTCAAGCCTTTGTACTTCAAAATAATAATTACAATATTAGTCACTAGCATTTAGGCAGTGTTTGCTATGTGCCAGCCTGTTGTATATGTTGCTAGACTTTAACTGGATTGGAGCAGGGCATTTTGCTTCCTTTCTAATATTCCCAACTTTCAGTTACCACCCTCAGAACAAAAGAAACCCACCCCTGGATCCTCCCTTCTCCCGTGGTGTTTTCAGGAGCCTAAACCCTGTCCTTGCTGCCTTTGTTGAGAGGAGGGGTAACCGCTGTATACTTTGCTGTAATTCCCACATCAATTCCATCATTAGTCCACTTTCCGAGAGGTGGCTTCTTCCTTTGCCAGGCTGGGAAGAGGGTACTCCCTCTGGCAGACGGGTGCTAGCTGCAGCATTAGCAGGTGCAATTGGGGTGTTTGGAAAGGCAGGCTGTCCTTCGTGGACCTAGAGAGATGCCCTAGGGGGCTAAGTGCTGAGAAGGGGACTTGGCCTTTTCTCCTAGCATTGACTTTCTTGATAACATCTGCAACTGCTATTGGGTCTGTTAATCATGCTTTGTGACCCACTGCTGCAGTTGTGAAATGTGGACGTTAATCACACTGTCTTGAGCCTAGGCTTTGTGGGAAACAGAATGAAAACTAGAACCGAACACAAGCTGACGAGCATGTCCTGAGTTTTCCTACAGCTCAGGGAAACGCGTGACTTCGCAAATTTGCATTAAATCAAACCTTTGGTTGCAGAGGACCTCGGCTCCACCCTCTCCTCTCTTAGCTTTGTGTGACTTCTTTCCCTTAGAAACCTTTCTGAATTGTTTACTTCCTGCCCTGGAGAAGCTAGCCTCCCAGTGTTATACCAGTTTGGGTTTTTTTTGGAACACGCCTCTCCTAGTTCAACAAGCTATTATGGCTTCGGGTCTGGGTTCCTGCCTCTTACTTATCATCTGTCCCTTTGCTTTTGGCTTTCATCCTCCCACTCTGGCCTCACCAACAGAAGTCTTATTATACCTGTGTGTAGGGAGTCTCTCTACAACAAACGCTAGACTGTTCTCACTCCCTGGCCTCCTGGTTTGCTATCACTTACAGCCACTGATCCGAACAGTGTATGTTCAGCTCAGCACTGATAAAACAAAATTAAAAACTCAATTCATTGTCCTAGAAGTGTTCAGTCAGCAAAAGAGATGAAACAATTTTGACAAGAATGCTGCATTGGAAGATAAGAGACCAATCCCAGCTGCCTGCCGCCGCCTCTCTGCCAGGAGACATTTTTCTTTTCTACTGGCTCTCATCTAAGAAGTTTCTAGTCACATTCTTCCGAGACAGGCAGAGATGGGGGACCCTCTTATGCCCCAGAGTCCTTCATACGGTCCCTAAGGTCAACCTGTGAGGCCAGGGAGAAGAGGGATTGAGTATCAGATGGGTTAGCAATTTGCCCAAGGAAGCTAACATTGAGGGATGTGTCCCGCTCTTCGAATCAGCATGCAGGTCCCTTCGCATGAATTCTCTCATTTTCCCTCACTAGGTTCTGAGGTCCTCCAGGGCGAGGACAGTGTCTCATGTGCATACATTCAGCACTTTCCAAACATATCTACTTCTTTCTTTTCCCTCTTTTGTCAATAAAGACAGGCTTGGACGTGTATCTTGGTGGTATGCTAGCGTGTATGCCCACTTGAGTCACTGAAGAAGTGACACCAAAACACGTGGTGTGAATAATCCAAGGCAGTTAAGTACTTGCTGTGCTTAGATGGATAACAGAGGAACAGAGAGGAGTGTGTTGGGTCGGGGGAAGCAGGCTGCACAGAGGAGAAAGGGGTCTTGGACCTTGGAAAATGGGATAGGGTTTGGATCTTAATCTACTCATCAGATCCACAATCTTAATCTGCTCATAAGCAGATCCATCTGCCCTATACCATGGCAGGCTTGGTGCTGAGTATGGAATAGGCTGGGAAATCAGGATAGATAAATAATGGGGTATTTGGGGAACTGAACTTGGTGTATTCAGGGAAAAATAAGAAACTGAGGCCCAGAGCTATCACATAAGGACACTGTCCAATTGAGAGATCACAGTGAGCATAACATCTCCCCCCAACCCAAAGAATGCTTTTTAGATGAGATGAATGAGGGATGAGATCCAATTGCCAGCATCAATGAGTCTCTTTTCCACTACTCAGCAATACTGCCATCTTCTCAGGAACAAGTCAGTGCCGAGTGTCAGAGGGACACAGCTTTTCCTGGAGATTTCCCAGCTTTGAGTTAATTATTCTCACGTTTGAAGCTGTGACTCCTGACTGTATCCCACAGTCTAGAGTTGTCCAGAGGAAAAGCACTTAGTCCCAAAAGGTTGACACTTAAAAAGAAGTGTGCAGAATCAGCAAGCAGGACCCAGTCTGCTCTAATGAGGATTCACACAGTGCAATCTTTAGGTCATAAGGCAATGTAGGCCTGGGTGTGGGGTTGCCAATCTGTAATCCCAGCACTTGGGATGCAAAGGCAGGCGGATCAAGAGTCCAAGGCCAGACATAAGACCCTGTCTCCAAACAAACAAAAATAGTAAGAAAATGCAAGGCTTTTTGACAACTTTTCTTAAAAATAATTGGCTTTTCATGTCATCTGAATTTTCAGTTGCTCTTGCCAGCACAGCTATGCATGGCTGGGCACTCTGCTAGAGCACACAGGATCGTAAAGCATCATCTGCTCTGTCTAAATTTCTTATGGGAAACAATCTAGAACCCTGGTCACCTTGGATACCATAGCTCAAATTAGGGTCTTGGCCAATGTTAGTTAGTTTGTTTTTGAGACAGTATCTCACTGTGTAGTCCTGGCTGGCCTGGAACTCACATAGATCCACCTACCTCTGCCTCCTGAGTGCTAGGATTAAAGGTATGCATCTCCATTCCCTGAAACATTTTATTTTTGAAAGAGAGATACTCTGTGTTCCCTAGGCTGGCCTCAAAGCCCTGGAGTCAAGCAACTCACTTGCTTCAGCCCTCTGCACATTCAAGTTTAAAGTGAGAGAGATGTCTGTGTATACAGGGAACACCTGGGAATTCTCCACAGAGCCCAATGACTTCACAGTCACCAGAAACACTTTGTACTTTCATTTTTTGAGACAAGGTACATACTCACAATGTAGCCCAGACTGACCTACTGGAAAAGAGGCATGCCTGGATCTTTTGGTGCTTTTGAATGTTATACCATATCTGAATGCTACCTATTGAACAATAAGTTACTTTGAGGAATTTAGTGACATCCTATGTATCTCTGTGTATCATTGTCTCATCTTTGTGAAAAGTCTTGTTTTCTGATTCAGGCTGTTTTACTACATGAATTTTTCTGAGGAGTGTTGTTACACACTTTTGTAAGGGGTAATGCCAGCTGGCCACCACTTTGTGGCTAGAATAAAAGCCTCTTAACTCTCAAGCCAGCACTATCCCTGAGTCTCTCTGCCAACTGTGTGGTAGAATCTGGCTGCAGAAAGCCCAAAGAAACCCAGATCAATCAGGAGCTTGTGATTTCATTCAGTTCAGAGCAGGATACAGTCAGTAACAAACCTTGATGGAAAGTCTCCACTACATGAAACTCTGTCCCTTCCTAGACAACAGAAAACACAAAGGCTTCACAACAGTGTAACTTACCAGTAGGGCCACTAATGGCAGAGCCTTGTGATAGGATATGAGTCTGCTGCCTGGTAGCTGTGCAAATGCCTATGTCCAAAAGGTAGTATAATAACAGAAGGGCTAGCCATCTGCTGGAGAGCTTCCAAATATGGCACTCTGAGAGCATAAGCAAGGGGGAAACTTGTGGAAATTTAAAGCATGAACATCACATAAATAAGTCCACGGATGTGGCTCCAGCTTCTCAAGCCAATTTTTTTTTCTATTTGATTTTCAATTTTCTATTCCACCTAATGGGGAAAGTTTGAAAGAGCTATTGTCAGACTTAAAAGATAATTATAATCTGTTTAATACCCATGTAGTAAATATTCGTCAAATCATTGGGTATTGGGGTCCCACTGTGTGCTTGGCATTCTAGGGGAGAAATCTACTGCTTAACTTTCTTCCTATGCATCTACAGTTACCTATTAATCCAGGCTCCAAAAATTGTTTTAGCCTAATATGGTGGTATATGGTGGTTTATGCTTGTAATGCGTGTACTCAGGAGGCAGAGGCAGGATTGCCACAAGTTTAATGTTGGCCTGGTCTAGTGGCTGTTAAATTGCTGAGCTGTCTGGAGTTATCCTTACTTGCTGTTTATACAGTTGGTCTTCTAAATGATGCCCTTGAGATAGTCTAATACTACTACTGTTCATCATGTGCTAACTATAGGCCAGGCACTCTGGTAAGTGCTATATATGACTCATTTTATAAACAATCTTTTTATTTTCTTGTATATATGCATGTGGGTATACAATGTGTGTGTATGCATGCTTGCCACTCATGTGTGAATGTGGGCGTACACATTTGTCATGGTGTCCAGCCTTGGATGCCCATACATGCTTTCCACCCTGTTTGAGGTAGGGTCTCATTGTCACTGTGTGTGCCAAGCTGGCTTGCCCATGAGTTTCTTGGGATTCTCCTGTCTCAGACTCCCATCTCCCTGCAGGAGTGCTGGGATTACAGATGTTCCTGATACACACCCAGCTTTTACATTCTTGGCATTCAAATTCAGGTCCTCACATTTCTGTGACATGTGCTTTACCCACTAAGCCATTTTACCAACCCTATGTGAATTATTTCATTCAGTTCTCACACCAATTTCATTTTTACAAAGGTAGAAATTCATACATCAAGTTTAGATAATTAGTACTGGTTTACACGTGGTGAAACGAGGATTCCGATCCAGGTTGTTACTAAATAACATAGTGCCTAGTCCCACTCAACATCCTTCAGGCTCATGATCTAACCAAATCTTATTCATTCCCAAGTTCATCATAGTTGTTTGCTATTGAAACAGGGAGCCTATCACAATGTAGTTCAGGCTCGCCTTGAAGATCCACCTGCCCCAGGCTTCCCAGTGCTGTAGTCACAGACGTGTATCACCATACCCCATCCTAGTCCATGACTGTGACCATTGATACTTGCCTGGAACTATGCATTTGTGTGTGGGGGGCGGGGTTCTATTTTTAAGGGGTTGTAAGGATGGGCTGAGACCTGATCTCATGAAGCTGTCATGTAACTCAGTGTAGCTAAGAATAAACTCCACACCGTCCTGCCTCCACCTCCTGAGTGGTGGCATCAAATGGGTCAACCACTATTCCCAGCTCTGAAGCCACATTTTCAATGGAGGGTGCTGATATTCAGAAGGAATCTGATGAAGTTTCTCTGTCCTTTAATCTTCTTTCCTGTGCTTAAGAAAATATATGTGTTCTGTGTTCATATATGTGTGCTGGTGCAAACCTGTAACCCCACACCCAGAAGACTAAGGCAGACTGAATATAAAGAGGATTCTGGAAATGCAGGCTGTAATAACTAGGTACGTTATTTCCTCAAACAATAATTCCTCTGAGATTTTTTTTTCCTTTTGAAAAATGGGTTCTCTTATTGCATGTATCTGTTGGGAGAACTATTTAAAATAATGAACCAACCACATACTACACATCCAACAAACTGTCAACAGGATTAAGAGTCCTAAGCAGGATCTCAGGTTAGACAGGCTTGTCTAAAGAGCATCTAGTAGCAGTTTGTACAGCTGAATACAGATGCTATCTCAAAGGTGCAGGCAGCTGATCCAGGGCCTGGGGATTCAGACTTAATATTGTTGACGAATAAGGCCAATTCTATCGGGGAACTGGGACGTCATTTACGAAACAGTATATCGATACAGCCACATACTAACTAGTATTCCTTTAGTCCCCCGTGGTTCAGTTAAACTGTAAGTGAACATTCGGACACCTCGGGCCTCATCTTAGTGCTGAGCCTACAGGCTGAATATGGAAGCCTCTGAAAAGAACATCGTGCCCGAACGCGAGCTTGCAGCTCGCCATTCCCGGCGGCCCACGCCCACGCTCAGCAGCAGTCTCGGGAGCCCCCGCTCCGCCCTCTCTTCCTGGTTTTCCCCGGCAACCCGCCCCTCTGGCACCACGTGACACAGCGCCGGTCGGACCGAGCCTCTGATTGGCCGGGTTTCAGGGAGCCTCGCGATTGGCTCCGGGCGGCGGGCCCCCGCCTCCCTCCTCCTCCTCGCCGCGGCCCACGTGAGGGGGGCGAGTCACGCGATTTCCGGGAACCCGTCAGGAAGGACATAAACAAAACAAACCCGAGGCAGCATGGAGAGGGGCCGCGGCTGCGGTAGCGCGGCCGAACCCAGCGCCTGAGCCACCCTCAGCCTCAAGTGAGTGCCAAGCGTCCGCATGGGCGGGCGGGGTGCGGCGACGGAGGGCTACGGGCGTGGGGCGCGGGTGCCTGGCTCCGGCCGAGCGGGGCGGGGGCCGCCGGGCCAAGAGCGCGCGGAGCGGGGCCGCCGGTGCGAGCTGGGCCAGGCTGCTTCCGCGGCCGACGGTTACATAAAAGGCGGGCTCGGGGACGGGTGCCCGTCCCCTCCAGGGTCCGGCCCTTTGCGTTCCCGGGAGCGGGGGGCCGCGGCTGCCGGCAACCGGCCTGTCAGAGCGGCGAACGGGTGGGAGGGGCCGGGAGGGAGGGGAGGAGAGGGGCGTGTGAGGGAGGCCGGCACGGCCAGCGCTCGGAGGGCCAGGGACAGAGTCGCGGGCCAGGCGAACTCCGGTCGGGGCGTCGTAGGGCCACTGCTCCCCCCCCCGCCCCTCCCAGGAGGCGGCGGGCGACGGGGGCCTCCCTCTCGGGATTTGTTTATATGTCCTCTCTAAGCAGCTTGAACGGCCCGGAGGCGGAGCCCTCGCAAGCGAGTGGCGGCCAATGCTGTCCAATGGAGGAGGCGAGAGGGGGCTCTTGCGCCAATGCGCGCAGGGAGGCGGTGCCGCGGGCCCCCAGTAAGTTAGGCTGTGCCGGGGGTGGGGCGGGCGGGGCGGCCATATTAGATGGGAGGGGACGGGGGTGGGGGGGTCACTGAGCGGGGCGGAGACGGGGCTAAGGGCCGAGAGCCCGGCTGGAGGCGGGCCGGGTGTCGGCTGGAGTCCCAGCGGACCCGGAAGCCACCCGGAGGAGCCCGACCCGGCTCTGCTACTCCCGAGTGGAGGTGGCTGGGAAGTACCTAGGGCAGTCTAGCCTCCCAGGGGGCGGTTCCTGGGACTAGATGGAGCTTAGTCTCTGGTTTCTCTCTCTTGCTCGGCCCTCTGCTGCTTGACAAATCCTGCCGCCAAACCCTGTAATCGCCCTCCTTTAACCCAAGAAAGCAAGTCGTTCTGCTGTTTCTGAGCGGGCTTGAGTCTTATGACTCCCTTAAGAGGGGTGTTTGGGTGTCTAGCGGTCTGTTTTTGTACCAGGCCTCGGGTAGAGACAGTCAATCAGAGGAACTTCTGTATTTCGGGGTTTTGCAAAGAGAAAACGGGATCTGGAAAAGCAGAGAAAGTAGAGGGCTGGGCGGGGTTTTCATTTTTTTCATGTGGACACCTTCCAAAGATCAGGCCCCTGTGCTTCTGAGTCTTAATTTGCCTCCCATGCTCACATAAATTGGAAGCTAACATACATTAACTTCATGAGAAAACCGATCCGTGAGAAAAGTAATAGGTTTTGAAAGGTCTTTAGGACTTTTTGTCTTTCCAGTACCAGCAGGTGAGAAAGAGGATCAAGGTTTGACTTTTAAAACGCAGAAAATGGGAGTTCTTTGTAAATCATGTGATCTCTGGTAAAATGGTTGTCACTTGATTGTACTCTAAAATATTATTTTTCAGTGTTCTGTAATCTAAAATAACTGAGAGCTACATCCAAGGGGGAAATGGTGTGGATATGTAATTAGAAAATCACTTATTTGTGTTGTGATTATTTTGGCACCATGCTAGCCTTGTTAAATGCTTATTTAAGCGTCAGTTAACGTGAGCTTATAGCCTGTGACCACATTCATATTGTCAAAGGTACCAGGCTATTGATACATCTTTGTTTAAGCACTTAAGAGTAGGAACACATTATAGATACAGTATCTTCAAGATGCTGTTCAAGAGTTGAGCTGAAGAATAATCTTAACAAATGGTAAATAAATTATTCATTAACTTTGGTTTTAATTTTATGTGACTGATACTCAGTTTTGTTAAAACTCTGTAAAAATATAACCTCAGATTATTTGATATATTTAAAAAATTAAGTATAATATTTATTTATTTGGTTTTTTGGAGACAGGATTTCTTTATGTAGTCCTGACTGTCCTGGAAGTCACTCTGTAGATTAGGCTGGTCTTAAATTCAGAGATTTGCCTGCCTCTGCCTCCCAAGTGCTGGGATTAAAGTTGTGTGTCACCACTGCCCCACTAAGTATAATTTTTGTAGTACATAAAATGTTAGCCCTATATTTCATCACTTAATATTGTATTGCTAAGTCACAATTTGCTATAATGGCATAATCAGTTGTAAAAGGGTATAGCTAAAGTTAAAAACAAGCAAGAATTGTTCCACTGATACCTACAATACTTTAAGGCAGTTTACATTGCTTATGTAATGATTTCATAAGAATGGCAAATAAATAACCAGAATTTATTTTGACTAAAATTCTTTCATATGCTTAGTATACTTTGGGGTTTAAAAAATTGTAAGTAAGTAAATCAGTAAGCTTTGGGGTTTAAAAAATTGTTGTTATTGTTGTTGACAGGGTTTTTCATTTTGTAGGCCAGTTAGTTGTGAATTCCAGGGCCTCAAGTATTTCTTCTGTGCTGGACTACAGAAGTACCACTGTGACTAGCTCTGGAATTTTTAGTATAGTATAGAAAAAAGGTATTTCCAGGACCAATTTTGGGTTCTCCATTTACTTTGTCATTCTGAATGTTGTATAACAAACTGAAAACAAACTTTGATGAAGAAAATAACCTATTTGAGTTCTAGAGCAAAAATCTGGCTTGAACTCACAGAGGTCTGTGTCTCTCTTCCTCCTGAGTGCTGGGATTTTAAAGATGTGAGCCACCACACTTGGCAGAGTAGTGATTTTTAAAATAGTAAACAGAATTCACTGTTAGCTTTTAAGCTTAATTTTTAGTCAAGATCATCGATGAGATTTTGAGATTCATTAGTATACATTTATTTTCAGTTAGGTTTGTACCTGGCCATTTGGGGAAAGGTCTCACTGACTTTTACCACATTCAGTAATGTCTCATCCCAAGGTAAACATTCTTGGTCGTAAATTTGTTGCACTGTTTTTGTTTGGTCCTGTGAGGTGGGGTCTTTCTGTGTTGCCCAGATTGACTTTGAAGGCCATGCTCTTCCTGCCTCAGCCTCTTGTTACTGGAATCATTGGGATATGCGACAGTGCACAGTTGTTAGTTCTAAATTATCTCAGGACAGGAGTAGTTGAACTTCTTCCTGCATAGGATTAAATAGTAAATATTTAATAATCTCTGTAATGACTGCTCAACTCTGCAGTTTGTTTGGTGATGACTGATAAAACAGCATAGAGAATGTGGGTTTTTGTTTGTTTGTTTTTTTGTTTTTTTACAAGAGCAAGCTGTGCCTACTGGTAGCCCATTGATAAACTCTGACAATATTGGCTGAGTTTGAAGTGCTCAGGTGGTAGGGAATTGTAGAGGATGTAAATCCACACTTCAAATAGTATTGGCTCAATAGCCTAATGTAAGTATCTCCTGCCTTGAAAAGTTTCACTGTGGGAACACAGGGCACCATCCTATTTTAGAATTTTATATCCATGTAGATGTTTTGAAATTGTTTAAAGTAACTATTGGTATAGTTCTGTTTGTTTTAAAGGTGCTTTTTTTTTTTTTTTTTTTTTAAAGACTTATGTCTTGGTATTTAGCCAGGCTGGCTTTCAACTCACTGTTTTGCTCAACCTGGGCTACAACTTGTTTTGTTGCTGTTGGGTGATGTTTGTTTTTTGAGATAGGGTCTCATGTTGGCCATACCAACCTCAAACTCATTATGTGGCCAGAAATATGACCCTGAATTCTGGATCCTCCTACCTCTTTTCCCAGTAGGGATTATAGGCATTCATTCACTACCATGCTGAAAGATTTATTTTATTGATTTGTGATAATTGTATTTTATTGATTTGTGATAATTGGGTTTAGGGGGCCAGTGGGGGTTGAGACAGTGTCTCTACATAGCCCTGGCTGTCCTGGAACACATTATGTAGACTAGGCTGGCCTTGAATTCACAGAGATCTTTCTTCTGCCTTACAATTGCTGGGGATAAAGGCGTGCGCCACCATACCACATCTGGTTTGTGATAATTGTTCATTTTTATAGCAAGGTCCCTTTTCTTGGGGGAAGAGAAATACAAAAAATCATTTTCAAAAAATTTGTATTGCATTTTTTTGTGTGTACAGGCACATAGCATGCACATGAAGATCAGACACCAACTTAAGGAGTCAATCCTATCCTTTTACTGTGTGAATCCTAAGGACTAAACAAACTCAGGTTGTCATGTTTGGTGGCAAGTGCCTTTATTCATTGAGCCATCTTGCCCTGTCTGCAAAATCATTCTTGCTGGCTACTCTGATTCATACTTGTGGGACAAAGTAAACTAGAAGAGATGCCAGGACTTACATGTTACTTCCTGACAATAGTACTGTTCTGTTCCGTCACTAGCCGTGTCCTGTCTGCTTTTCACCAAATTCATGACCTTTCCTCTTAGAATCTGTAAGCAGTTCTGTAAGCTCATGTTGATCTACCAATTCTAGTTATTCAAATTTTTCTTCCCATCTGTCTCTTTTGCGATAATCTCAGGCTAGGCTTGCATTCTCTGTGTAGCTGAAACTGGCCTTGAACTGATCCTGCCTCCACCTCTCAGGTGCTGTGATTACAGACATGAGACACCATGTCCAACTATTTTGTCCTTTCAATACCAACAGTGCTTTGATATCTTCTGTTACAAGGTTGTGTTTTCACTGAAATATCTTTTGTTTGTTTGTTTGTTTGTTTGTTTTGGTTTTTCAGGACAGGGTTTCTCTGTGTAGCTTTGTGCCTTTCCTGAAACTCGCTTTGTAGACCAGGCTGGCTTCAAACTCACAGAGATCCACCTGCCTCTGCCTCCTGAGTGCTGGGATTAAAGGCGTGTGCCACTAAAGCCCGGCATATCTTTTTTTTCTTAAGATAGGGTCTAACTATGTAACCTGCCTGGCCTTGAACTCAAAAAGGTCCACCTGCCTCCACCTCCTGAGTACTGGGATTAAAGGCTTGTGTCACAGTGCTTGGCTAAGATTGCTGATCCTTTATTTACTCAAGATAGGGTTTCAATGTGTATCTGGCTGTCCTAGAACTCACTCTATAGACCAGGCTGGCCTTAAACTCGGAGATCTATCTGCCTGAGTGGTGGGCATGCACCACCATGCCTGTCAAGCTTGCAGGTTTTACCCTTTGGGTTTCTTGGGTGTCTCCGTGTACCTTCTTAAGTATATTATGTCTGAGGGTTTGAGGTGCTGCTCTAAATAAACTCTTCCTGCTGCTGCTTGTGTTTCCTAATGGACCTGCAACCTTCTCTGTCACAGACTTGCCATTCACCGAGGAATTTGAAACACTACAAGAATAACATTTTTTAAAAGGTTTTTATGGTTATAGGGAAGAATTAGGGATGTACTTCTGTTCATAAGGTTCATGTAGAGGGACTTGAAAGCACTGGCTGTGCTTGGTGAGGAACCCCATATAGCACCTACATGGCAGCTCACAACTATCTGTAACTCCAGTTCCAGGAGATTCCTACACCTTCTTCTGGCTGCTGCAGGCACTTCCTGCATGTGGAGCACAGGCATACATCCAGGCAAAACACTCACAAAAATAATAAATCTCTTTAAACAAAGACTCAGAATACCTTAAAACAGCAAGACTTCTAGCATTCTATCAATGTTGTCAAATGAGGCTGGGGGAGCTGAGGAGATGGCTTACCACCAAGGTTGATAACCTGAGTTCAGTTCACTGGTGGAAAGAGAACAGACTCCTTCAAGATTTCCTCCGACTTACTTGGGTATTCACACATACAAAGAAATATTATAAAAAAATTTTTAAAGTTAGATGGACTTTTACAATGTCGTGTGTGTGTGTGTGTGTGTGTGTGTGTGTGTGTGTCTGTGTCTGTGTGTGATTTTTTTTTTTTTTTTTGAGACAGTGACCTCAGATGGCCATTTGTCCTAATTCAGCCTCTCAGGTGCTAGGATTTTAGGCATGTTCTACTACATTTGGCTTCTTCCCTAGTTTTTAGGTTTTTTTTTAGTCTCTGACTAGGGTCTGGTCTACTCACCCTCTTTGCTTCTTTCTTGATTTATAGTTACCCAGATACCTGTGATTTTGACCCTTATCCTCATTTCTTCTACTCTTAAAAGGTTTTACTTTTACTCTTTCATTTCATTTTGCTTTTTAATTTTTTTCTGTTGCACTTATATTTTTTACCCTTTCTAAATTTACTTTTAATTCTGTTGCATTTATTTATGATAATGTGTACCTGTGTGCACATATGCAATGGTGTGTTTGTGGAGGAAACTCTCGGGAGTCACTTCTTTTTCTGCTATGTGTGTCTGTAGTAATTAAATTCAGATCATCAAGTGGTGGCAAGTGCCCTTATCCACTGAGTTGTCTAGCCAGCCTTCATTTTTTTAAACTTTAAATTTTTTTTGAGACTGGATCTTACCTCTATAGCCTTAGTTAGCCTTGTGGTCACTATGTAGACCAGGCTGGCCCACCTGTCTTCTGATTACTGGAATTAAAGAAGTATGCCACCACACCCACATTTTGCTTTTTGAAACATGGTCTCGTAATATAGCCCAGGTTGGTGTGAAACACTCGGATTGCCAGGAGTTCAAGGCCAGTTTGGGCTACCACCTACCTGAGTCTCTTGAGTGCTGAGGTTACAGGCATGTGCCACTATGCCCTGATAGATACCTTTTTAAAAATCAGTATTATTAACATATGTTACATAGGTGAAACTTAATTCAGACTCAGTGTTGCCCAAACCCCCCCAAAAAAATGAAAGAAGGAAAAAAGTTTACAGAATTTTGAGTTTTAATAAATACTACCATCTAGCTACTGCTATGATTAAATCTGTAATATTCCTGTCACTGTACAGTGCCTCCTTTGTGGTTAGCCCTCCTCCCTCACCACAGGTTCCAGGATGAAATTGTCTATCTTATAATGGTCAGCAATGGAATTTTATATAAATGAAGTCATGCACTACATTGTCTTTTGAGTCTGATCTCTCATGCTCTTGAGATGACCTGTGTGTTTGGTCCTGTCAGTTATTCTGTGGCTATACCACAGTGATTTTCAGCTCACCAGTAGGTGGTTGAATCAATTCAGGTTTTAGGCTATTTATTGTAAATGGTGGATGAAAACATTTTTGTATTAGTCTTTTTAGTTTTCTGAGACAGGGTTTGTCTGTGTAGCCCTGGCTGTCTGGAACTTACTCTGCAGTCTAGTCTGGCCCCAAACTCAGATATCCTCCTACCTCTGCCCCAAGTGCTGGGATCAAAGGTGTGTGCCACTATCACCACCCAGCTGTACTAGTCTTTTAAATAGCTTTTCTAACATTAGCCGCCTTTTACTTGGCATCCCTGCAGAACTGAGAGAAAATTCCTGGAGTTGGCTACCTTCATAAATAGACTGTGTGTAAAATCTGTAGTTTGGAGCATCTGTCAGCTTAGATGCCTATGTGTGAATGGTCTGGGTAGAGAGTAGAGCAAGCCAGTAGTCTCACCAAGGCTCAGTGGTCATCTTCTTGGGAGTATGTACCCAGTGTGGTTAGGTCTGATTTTTTTTACCTTCAAGAGAATGATAGTAGAAATTAGAAATGTGATTGAAATTTCCAAATTAAGTGCTGGCAGTTAAATTTTTAAAATGTTAAAAAAACAAACAAAACAAACAACCCCTCCAAAACCAAACAACCCTTGAATGGGAGCTAAACAGAAGTGTTCTGTGGGCATTGAAATCTGGCTATGGTCCATTTTGAGACTTCTGCTTTCAAACTTTGACTTCTGCTTTCAGTTTTTTTGTTTGTTTGTTTTTTTTTTTCTTTTCCAGACAGGGTCTCACATGCATTAGGCCACCTTTGAACTCGCAATGTAGTTGAGGCTGAACCTGGAACTCCTCCTGCCTGTATCTCCTTAGTGCTGGGATTACAGGCGTGCACTGCCATGTCTGGTTTTCTTGTTTTTGTTTTTTTGTTTTTTGTTTTTTTGGTTTTATGGATGCTGTGCAAGCACTCAGTCTGCCAGCAGAGCTACATTCCCATTGAGCTACATCCTCAGCCCAGTCTTCTGCTTTGAAATGTACTTTCTTCTGGTAGAATGCATTAGTTAGGTCACTTCCTCCCCTTTTTAAATAGCTGAGCATAATAACTTGCTTATTTTCCAAATCCCAAAATTAACATTTTATTTATTTTATTTGCATGAGTTCTTCTTGGCACATGTCTGGAGGTAAGAGGACAACATGTAGGTTCTAGGGGTTGAACTCAGATGGTGAGGTTTGGTGATAGGTGCCTTTACCTGCTGAGCCATCCTGCTGATCCCAGATCTTCAAGTTTAGAACTAACAAATTACTAAAAATAGATTTTATTCTTCTGGTTGTAGAGGTATTAAGAGTATTGAGTACTTTCCTGAAGGATGATTGGGACCGGGTTCTGTTTATTCTATGCTTTTTCTTCTTGGCCAACTGCTGATTTTGTTCAGTGCTATGTTTTCTTGACAGTTGGAATAGTCTGTTTCACTCCTTTGGTCCATTTGGACCCTTTTAGAGATAAGTATGGCACAGATCAAACTTTCAATTTATTAGAAACTATTTTAAGTATTTTAACTATTTAAGTATAGATTCGAGTTGCCCAGAATCTATGGTGAAGCCAGTGTAACTATAAGAAAAAGTTAGGACTTGTGCAGTTGTGGAGCAGTAAGAGTAGTGAAGAGGCTCTTTTCCTTTATAATCTCAAAATCAAAGAATTTACTAATTCTTTGATGCTACAGAAATGATTATCTGGCTGGTTTGTGAACTGTTTTTGTGAATCCTGAGATTGTTTTGTTGATTTAGCCAGCATAATTCACAGTGCCCATCAGAAAGCTGAGACAAGAGTGGTAAATAACCTTGAATGGCCCGAGGAAATGTATTTTATTATATCTTTTGCAAACTGGGATTGCACCTGTGTCTTCTACATGCTAGCAAGTGCTCTACTACTGAGGTATATATACCCTGAGCCCCTTTTTTAAACTTTTTGAGAGATACCTGGTTTGAGTGCCTGAGCTGTGTCTTGAACTTGCAGTTCTCCTTTACTCATCCCCTCAAACAGTGGTTTTCAACATTTCTAATGCTTCGACCTTTTAATACCCCAACCATAAAATTACTTTCATTGCTACTTCATAACTAATTCTGCTACTGTTATGAATCATAATATAAATATCTGATATGCAGAATATCTGCTATTCCATCACTTCGAAAGGGCCCTTAAGACCTCTAAAGGGGTCATAACCCACATGTTGAGAACTTCTGCCCAGAAGATGGAATTG
This sequence comes from Onychomys torridus, assembly GCF_903995425.1. Lineage (NCBI taxonomy): Eukaryota > Metazoa > Chordata > Mammalia > Rodentia > Cricetidae > Onychomys > Onychomys torridus. The sequence goes on along the minus strand of NC_050450.1, from coordinate 20,786,619 downwards.
TAGGTCTGTGCCACCAGTCTCAGCTCTGAGTATCCCTTACTCACTTCAATTCCAGGCACTTGAGTTTTTGTGATAAGTTTGGGAATTAGATTTTGAACTCGGTTTGGTTTATATCTTTATAACAGCAGAATCCCAGGAACTTGATTAAATACCAAAGAAGGAATATGAGGAAATGGCCTGCATTTATTGATTGCCTATTTTGTGTCCTGACGATACACTTGAATCACAGAATCACAATATCCCTACAAAGTAAGAGAGCAGTGCTTACGTAAAAGGGCAAGTAAGTGTCTGGAATGATATTCCCAATATTTACTTAAGAAATAGAACTCTTTCCTGACATAGTGGTGCTTGTCTGTAATCACAACATTTTGGAGGCTGAAGCAGAAGGATCATTAGTTTGAGGCCAGATTGGGCTATCTAATAGTGAGTCTGTGTTTCAAAAAAAGAACAGCAACAAGAAAAAAAAATTATAAAAAAGGGGAAAGACTAGGCTAGACTGTTCTACATAGTGGGTCCAGGACTATAGTTTTGGAACTATAGTGAAATACAGAAGAGAATATGATGATTAGTCTCAGAGATGTCACTGTTAGTGAAAGCAAGGAAGAAGGAAAACATGAGCAAAAATACACAAGCCAAAGTCTCACTGTTGGAGAGCCTTAGGGAAGTGAAATTGGATTGTAAGCACCTGAAGGTTGTCTGGGAACTGGTAAGATCAGTCTAATATTCATGTTTACTTAAAGTGGAAGATAGGGTTGGGAAGATTGTTTCACTTGTTATCTTGAATATTTCAGACATTACAGAAGATTTGGAGGTAGAGTATGAGGTCTGGCAGGCAAGGGAGAATTACTTCAAAATGGGGCTTCATGCTAGATGTAATTCCATCATTCAACTGGCACAGGCTGAAGGATTGAATTCAAGGCCAGCCTGAGTTTCTTTAGGGAAATAGGGCTGGGTGTGGTATCATACACCTATAATCCCAGAGAGGCAGAGGTAGGAGGATCTCTGTGAGTTGGCCAGCCTGATCAACATAGTGAGTTCAGGCCAGTCAGGACTACACAGTGAAATGATGTCTTAAAATAACAACAACAAAAAGGTGAAACCTAAGACCTAGAGAGTGGAATGTATAGGCAAATGTTAGAATGATTCAGGGTAGTGAGGTTAAAAAGGTGTATTTGTGTGCAGTGTCAGGTAAGTGGTTGGTATATCTTTACTAATAATAAAATCCACAGCATAAATTAATAAAATGGTTAGGGAGGAGTTGAATCTGAGATCAGTCCTCAACATCTGACTGTCAGAGAAAGATGGTGCTATTTTGGAGTAGGAACATTTGGATGGAGTTGCTGACATAGTGTCTGTGAGGTAGTAGGGTGTTAGCACAGTTAGCACAGATACCCTAGCTGATGGTAGGTACATGCATGCATATTTGGAAGCTGAAGGAAATTAGGGGTTGAGTGTAGAGTGTCTGTGGTGGTTGGTTTGTTGAGAGATATCATTTAGTTAATGACCTTAGGCAGATCTCTTCCTCTTGCTGAAGTGTTTTTTTAAAAATTAGTGTAAAATAGATGGCATGGGACAATGATGAATTTGGATAATTTCACCAAAACACTGACTCCTGTTACATCTCCAGAGTCTATCTTGTGCTTTGAATCTGTAAACAGCAGTACAAATATAAGCTGAATATTTTGTCATTCATTACATTCTCTGCTTCTGTCAAGAATTTTTCCATGGCCCTGTCCTCTGGAACAATTTAAATGCATAAACCCAGGCTAAAGAATGCCCCTAATGTCTTTTTTTTTTAATTAAAAGATTTTCTATTCATTTTACATACCAACCACAGATTCCCCTGTCCTCCCTCCTCCCGCCCCCTAGCCTTTCCCCCTCAAGCCACCCCCTATTCCCACCTCCTTCAAGGCAAGGTCTCCCATGGGGAGTCAGCAGAACCTGGTACATTCAGTTGAGGCAGGTTGAAGCCCCTCCTCCCTACACCAAGGCTGTGCAGAGTGTCTCACCATAGGCACTAGGCTTCAAAAAGCTGGCTCATGCATAAGGGACAGGTCCTGATCCCACTGCCTGGGACCCTCCTAAACAGTTGAAGCTAAACAACTGTCTCATTTATCCAGAGGGCTTAGTCCAGTACCATGGGGGTTCCTCAGCTCATGTCCACAGTTCATGTGTTTCCAGTAGTTTGACTAGTTGTCTCTGTACTTCTTCCAGTCATGGTCTCGATATCTCTTGCTCATAGAATCCCTCCTCTCTATCATCGATTAGACTTCTGGAGCTCTGCCTGGGATCTGGCCATGGATATCTGCATCTGCTTCCATCAGTCACTGCACGAGGGTTCTATGATGACAGTTAGGGTATTCAGCCATCCGATCACCAGAGTAGGTCAGCTCAGGCACCCTTTCGACTATTGCCAGGAGTCTATGGTAGAGTCACTCTAGTGGATTCCTGGGGACCTCCCTATTCCCATGGTGTCTTCACTTTTCATGGTATCTCTTTGCTTGCCCTCCTACTCTATTCCCATTCTAGCTCGAACCTCCCGCTCCCTTAAGCTCTCTTCCCCTGTCCTTGCCCTCCATTACCCCCTCTCACCCCTAGTTTGCTCATGTAGATCTCACCCATTTCTCCATCACTGGGCAATCCATGGGTCCCTCCCAGGGTCCTCCTTACTAGCTAGTCTCCCTGGCCGTGGGTTGCAATCTGGTTATCTTTTGCTTTACATCTAGTATCCGCTTATGAGTGAGTACATACCATGTTTGCCCTTCTGAGTCTGGGTTACCTCACTCATTTTCTAGTTCCATCCATTTACTTGCAAACCTCATGATGTCATTGCTTTCCTCTGCTGAGTAGTACTCCATTGTGTATACGTACCACATTTTCTTTATCCATTCTTCAGTTGAGGGGCATCTAGGTTGTTTCCAGGTTCTGGCTATTACAAATAATGCTGCTATGAACGTGGTTGAGCAAGTGTCCTTATGGTATGATTGAGCATTCCTTGGGTATATGCCCAAGAGTGGTGTAGCTAGGTCTTGAGGAAGATTGATTCCCCATTTTCTGAGAAACCATCATACTGCTTCCTAAAGTGGCTGTACAAGTTTGCATTCCCACCAACAGTATAGGAGTGTTCCTCTTGGTCCACATCCTCTCCAACATAAGCTGTCTTCAGTGTTCTTGAGCTTAGCCTTTCTGACAGGTGTAAGATGGTATCTTAGAGTCGTTTTTGATTTACATTTCCCTGATGACTAAGGATGTTGAGCAATTCCTTAAATGTCTTTCGGCCATTTGAGATTCTTCTGTTGAGAATTCTCTGTTTAGCTCTATAGCCCATTTTTTAATTGGACTGTTAGGTATTTTGATATCTAGTTTCTTGAGTTCTTTATATATTCTGGAGATTAGGAAAAGATCTTCACCAACTCCACATCTGACAGAGGGCCCCTAATGTCTTCTAGTCAATAGTTTTGAGAAATAAGAAATAGTCTTTCCATCTAACTTAGATTAATTTAGAGAGGTATGCTAGTGTCTTCCCTATTGGTTAAAAGGGCTTTTTTTTGTTTTTGGCCCAGCCTTCCAAAGGAATTGAACAAAAGTATGAGAAGTCTTGTGTCTTTAAGACCTCAGTTCTATGAGGGAGATCGCTTTTTTTTTTTTTAAAGATTATTTTATTTTATGTGTATGAGTGTTATGCTTACATGTATGTAGGTCCATGGTATGTGTGCCTGATACCCAAAGATGTCAAGTGAGGTATGATGCTGAGAATTGAACCTGTGTAATAACAAGTGCCCTTAACCAGTGAGCCATGTCTCCAGCCCCAAGAGAGAGCACTTTGGAAACTTAGATACTCTTAGGTCCTCAGGACTTTCAGCAGAATGTGACTTTCATTCTTCTTATTTAATTTTTGGTTCAAACCTAGTTTTGCAACTTACATTTCAGCCCTTACATTTTTAGAACTCTGTGATGCTAATAGAAGACTTGAATTGACTGTACAATTAAGGGTTTTACGGGGCGGGAGTGCAGAAGGGTCACAGTGGCTCAGTGCTGTTTGGGTTACTCAAATGACCTTTTGATCTTTATGTTTCTCATGTAGTTCCTAGCCTATAATGTGCATGTGTGTGCATATACACATAATGTACATATGAGTAAAGTATAACATGTAGAAAGGAGATAAAGAAAGGGCAAATATGTGATGAGGTGATGAGAAAGGATGGAATTTAAGTAATGGACACACAATTTATGAAAAAGATATAAAGTTAATTGTCTTTCTAATTTTAACTTTGTCAATGGATTTGTGTGTGTGTCTATGTCAGAGAGAGAGAGAGAGAGAGAGAGAGAGAGAGAGAGAGAGAGAGAATAGAATAGAATAGATTGTGAAAGTGTAAATCCAAAGTAACCTCACAGCTTTAGGGCGGCTACTCTGACTTTAGAAGTTCATTGAGATGGATGGACTCTGGGTCTATCTAATCTTGCTTTGTGATATCTTTTATTTGCATGTTCTTTACAGTAAAATTTTAATTAAAAAGCAACAGTTTAGAAGTGTAAAATATACATGAAAGCATTTCATGTTTGTTTGTTATGGGTTCTCACTTTGTGAGTCTGGCTGGTCTGTTACTTGCTGTGTAGTCAAGGCTCACCTCAAACTTGTGGCAATCCTCCTGCCTCAGCCTCATGAGTGCTAGGATTGCAGGCATGAGCCAGCATTCCTGGTACCATTTTACCATTTTTAAGTGTTTACATGAGTAGCGTTGTGTAGGCATCACCACTAACTGTTTCCAAACATTTAACCATCTCGAACAGAAACAGTGTCCATTAAATTACAACTCCCAGTCAGTCCCTCATAACCTCTGTTCTACTTTCTGTCTTTATGAAATTTCTCTGTTCTAGGCACTTGATGTAAGTGGAATCATAAGTCGTCCTTTTATATTAGACTTATTTCACTTAACATAATGTTTTCAAGGTTTGTTGTAATGTCCATTAGAACTGCATTCTATACATGGATGGCATTTCAGTTGTTTCCACCTCTTGGCTATTGTGTTTAATGCTGCTATGAATGTGGATGTTTTAAGTCAGGAATAGAGTCACCAGATCATGTGTTAATCCTTTAACTTATTGAGAAACCGCCAGACTCTCCCTTACTATCTGTACTATTTTACGTCTCTACCAACAGTTCATGAGGGTTCTGATTATTCCTGTCCTCTTCAACACTTGTTATTTTCCATTTTTTAGATAATAACTATCCCATTGGGTGTGTCAAAAATTTTAAACATTGCTCTGGTGATGTTGGATGACTCAGAAGGCAGTTTACTACTGTGAGGAGCTATTTTCAAGTTACTAAAAGGAGTGAGTGGCCCAAACTACTGCAATAAAAAGGGACTCTGACTGTCATGTGTAGTATCTGCTGACTTATTCATAAGATACTTCTTTTATAAAGAGGGTTTTGTGTGTGTGTGTGTTTCTCTCCCTTTTTTGGGGCGGGGGGTGTTTCAAGACAGGATTTCTCTGTGTAGTTTTGGTGCCTGTCCTGGATCTCACTCTGTAGACCAGGCTGGCCTCAAACTCACAGAGATCCACCTGGCTCTGCCTCCTGAGGGCTGGGATTAAAGGTGTGTACCCCCACTCCCCGGCCAGTTTCTTTCCTTTTTTATGTTGAGAGATAGACTGAGACTGATTTATTATTTACATATTTACATAATTATCCCCCTCTTCAGCTACCCATGTGCTAGGATTGTTGGCATGAGCTACCACGGTTCAATTAGTCTATAAAGAGGCTTTTATGTTTCTTTCTTTCTTTCTTTCTTTTTTTTGTAAGATTTATTTATTTATTATGTATACAGAAGAGGGTGTCAGATCTCATTACAGATGGTTGTGAGCCACCATGTGGTTGCTGGGAATTGAACTCAGGACCTCTGGAAGAACAGTCGGTGCTCTTAACCTCTGAGCCATCTCTCCAGCCCACTTCTATATTTCTTGATGTGACTAGGAAATAAGCCAAAACTTTTAGGGACACAGGGGCTTGGAGCTCATCAGTCAACTCTTGGGTTTTTCTTTTGAAGTCATTTATGCATAGTAAGCCTTAGCATGTGTTCAGAGAACCAAAAACCTGAC